>NW_023270854.1:25008371-25037436 GCF_011800145.1 Mirounga leonina
ATTCTATTCTATTCTATTCTATTCTATTCTATTCTATTCTATTCTATTCTATTCTATTCTATTAATTCCATTTGGTGGGTGTGGGCAAGAGCATTCTGAGGTCTCAAATCTGCAATGCTGTGCTATAGAACTGACTGGAAGGAAATCTAGAATCTCGAGTATTGTTGTAATAAAGTCTTTTGGTCATGACCCCCAAAAGTTATCTATGGGAAAATACAAAGGTCTCTAGCAAACAAGACTCCCAAAGGGAAGTGGAGAGGAAAAGCTAAACCGTGTACAAGCCCTGGGATTTTCCTCAGCTCCAGTAGGCCATGAAGACCCAGAGCAGCCCTTGAGCACAATCCCTTTGTTTCCAAGCCTCTGGAAGTCAAGTTGATTCCCAGTTGAGTTGGAAATGCCGGGAGATTTTTCCCATGTTGTGGTAGATTGGAACAATAACTGTGCAGTGGACGGTACCACAATTGTTTCCACTGAAGTTATTTCGGGGGAGTTTAGGAAGATTGTCTATTCCAAGACATTTCCTTCACCCGATTCCCTTTATGAAAACACTAAGGGAAGAGGCCGGTGTCGCCACCAACACTCCTGCCCTGCTCACCAGCACGTGCACAGTGTTCCGTGCGAATGACTCCCAATGGGCCCCAGTGAACTGCCATGCAATACCTATGTCTTCATGTCCTCGTAGAAGCTCTTAGATTTGACTAGCGCCTCACAGTTGTCCAAGGACTTTCTCAATGATCGTCTCTCTAGATTGTCCTCCTGAGACAGTGGCAGGTAGGGCATAGATTTTAACATCCCTACTCTAGATATGAGTAAAGGGAGAAGAAAAAGAGCCACTGTGAGTGGGTTCACTACCTGCTCGGGGTCTTCTCAGCATTGCCAATCCAATGCCAGCCAAAGACGGAGGCCTGGCCCTTCTGTATTCAGGGCCCCACAACAAGTCGGTGTGGCTGTCACATAGGGGGCATGATAGGGAAAGTGCGGGATCCAAGGCTGGAAGGAGAGCAGGGGCTGGATGGGGGAGGCCTTACAGGGCAGGAGCTACATCCTACGTGTGATGGGGAAGCAAGGAAAGGCACATTAGTAAAACAGCTAGATTTGTATACTTTGTGGATCGTGCTGGACGTGGTGTGGAGGACAGATTCAAGGGGATTCAAGTGCAGCACAGGGCAGAGCAGTTAAGAAGATGTCCCAATGGCCAAGAGATGCCAATGGCTAATGTAAGGATCAGGGAAATGGCAGAGGGATAGGAGGAGGGTCTATGAATATCTAAGAATAAAATCGGCTGGTTTTGGTGAAGGATGCGAGGGGGGTTGGGGGGATAGGGCATCATCGGTGAGAAATGGCGAATAACACACAGTCCCAGTTCTGAAGGAATAGTACATCCTTGCAAGACAGATCGAAAATGAAGGAGTATTAAGCCAGGCAGAATGTAATTAATATCAAGAAGGCAGAGGTTACTATGCTAATATTTTATAAGTTTGGATCAAATCCTGGCCAACCCCTTGCTTTTCTCTGGTGCAAACACCTTCCAGGATGGCACAATGTAAGAAATCCCTAAGACCTGAGCACAGAGGGTCTTGGCCCTGGCTGCACATTAGATTTACCTGGGGAGCTTTAAAGGTGACAGGTGCCCAGGACCCATCACCCAGAGATTCTGATCTGCCGGTGTTGGGGTCCAGGCATGGATATTTTTAAAGAGCTCCCCAGCCAACTCTAACATGCAGCAAGGAATGAGAGGAGGGATGCAATGCCTCATTCCAGAGACCTTGAAATAAGGTCTACTCAGCTTTGCAGAGGGGTGCTTTGGTTTCCCCACCATGCTAATCGCAGGACCGAAAGAAGTTGTTCTTTTCAGTTACTAACATCTGTCTCTGAATCATCCCAAGGTCTTTGAGGCATCTCTCTTCTTGAGGGACGGAGAGGTCCCCCGGCCCAGGGTCCCCAGTGACCCAGCAAGGTTCCTCCCCAGTCCTCATCTGCGGGTGCAGTCTGTCCACCCGTCTGTCTTCCACCAATCAGGTTTTCCTGTGCATGGACATCCTGTGCCGGTTGCCCAACCTGAGCGACCAACCTGGCCCACGTGGCCAGCTGCTGGTGCTGCTGCCCTTTGGGTTGTCCTGAAAGGGCCTTGCTGAGGGGTATGATGCATTTCCTTGACCACACCACACGCCAGCCTGCTGGAACAATGTCCCTTTTCTTGCTGCCAGGAAAGGCCACATAAAGGAACATCTTCTCTTTTCTTGCCAAGCACATGTTTCTGCTTTGACCTGGAGGGTACTCTCTGAAGCAAAATACAATGATCCAGAGGCCACCGAGCTGCCCTGGAGGTCATAGGTCAAGAACGAGGATGAATTGTTCCCAACATTTTTAGCATGTTGAGAGAGAGTGTGTGTACATGCGTATGCAGGTGCATCGGGACACTTGGAAGAGGGACAACTGCCCCTCACGTGAGCAGCCCCTGACCAGCCGCTAGGCCCTGGCTGGGCTGGGTATAGGGTGTATGGGCGAGGACCAGGAAGGATCTGCTTTCAGAATGCCTGCTTCTGATGGCCAACTTTGCTGAGGGTCTTTGCAATAAATTCCTTAAAATCAGAATCCCCCCCAACTGGCCCGCATCATCGAGGCTCACTTACGTTGCCGTAAGAAGAATCCAATGCTGAGCACGTGATTGGTGACCAGAGCAGGTGAACGAGGTCATGTGCTAGGGTCTCATTGTGGGCTTGGAAGAACTTGGGGAATCTGGTAGCAGCTTTTCTTCTTTGCACATTATCTCTGCATCCAGCCCTTCCCGGACTGCAGGGGTCTCTCGGGTACGAGGACCTCTGACTCACAACAGCCTCTAGAATTCAGCTCCTCACCCCCGTACTGGGGAGGGGCAGAGCCCTGTGCTCAGGGCAGGGATGTCTGTGCGGGCCTCAGTGTTCCCAGTTGCAAAATGAAAGGAGCTGCCTCCAATGACATTAGGGTCCTTTCAGGTCTCATAATCTATATCCTGCTATGGCCTTGTGACTCCTTTCACCCGAAGAAATAGAATGGGTTACTCAGCCTTCCGGGCTGTTAGATATTAATCTCCAAGGGGGATTCTCTTTTGCTGGAAATACTCTAAACTCAAAGCCTGGCCTTCTATAACATGAACTAGTGGCCTAGGTATTCAACTCAAGCCCGTTTGTGACATTTGCTTAAAAAGAACAGCCTGCGGGGGCGCCTGGGTGGCTCAGTTGGTTGAGCGTCTGCCTTCGGCTCAGGTCATGATCCCAGGGTCCTAGGATCGAGCAGAGCGGGGAGCCTGCTTCTCCCTCTCCCACTCCCCCTGCTTGTGTTCCCTCTCTCGCTGTGTCTCTCTCTCAAATAAATAAAATCTTTAAAAAAAAAAAAAAAAAAAAAGAACAGCCTGCGGCCGACACCTGCTCTGTGCTACTCCAGGAGATGGTCCTCACCCCAGTCACCGTGGATTTGGATGGTTTCTGACAATTTTGGGCAGAGGCTGTCGAGCGTGAGGAAGGAGCTTCTCTTTCTAATTTGCACACATGGCCAGTCTGGTCAGTGGCAGGCTGGTCCATGTACTAGAACACTTTCCACTTCTTTAGGGGCTAAAAAAGGACTCAGACGCCGGCCCCATGGCTCAGTATTTAGAACAGGGACCAAAGCGGGGACGTGACATGGGATGTCCAGATGCCACGGCAGAAAATCCTTCTCCTCCACGGTGTTTACAGAGGCCCAGTTCACTGCATCCTTGTGGCCAGCCCTCCGTCTCTCCATGCCCTGGACCCAGCAGGGCTGAGCATCAGGCCTCAGGGAGCACCGTGTGGGATCAGGGCTGCTGTTGGCCATTCCGATGGCCTTGCTGGGCTGGGGCTGGGTGTGGGAGATGCAGAGCCCGCTGCAGGTGGGATTTCGAATTTCCTTTCTACAGAATGTTTTATGTGCAGTTTAGCGATGAGGCCTTTTCAAATATACCTATTGAATCGGATCCCTAGTGAAATTCCAGACTGAATTATTAAACAGATATCCTGTGAGCCTTCTACAAGGACCAATCATGAGAATTCATCCTAAATGAAACTGCAGGATGTGTGGGAAAGAGCAGTGACCTGTGGATCTGGGGCCCCAAATCTGTCGTTGGGTGGGCTGCATGCCCTTGGGTGCAGCCCTTCCCCATGGGGGACCTTTGTTTCCTTGGGGAGCATGATGTGTTCAGAATGCTTTCCTCATGGCTTAGAATGGATCTAAGAATGAATTGACTAGCTGGTCTCCAAGCTGGATGCCCAGGGACAGATTTCAACTCCTGCCCCACTGACCAACACGGGCTGCTCCTTGCCCCGGGCAGCAGGCTGAGGCAGCCAAGTGGCTTGCATTCTCTCAGTGCGTCTTGGTAGTCATTCTTGGTGTCCCCTACTCCTGGGCCTGCCCATATCTGACCCTGCCCCCACCACCAGCCCCATTCCAAGTACGCTCCAGCTTTATCCTGCTCACGGGGCCCCGAGGTGACAACCTGTCCACAGAACGGATCCCTGCCAGTGATCAGCTGGAAATGGAGCGCTTCCAGGTAAAAGGATGTACCCAGAGTCCTTGCCTTTCAGGGCTCTGTGTTCCCGAGATGAGAACAGCACACAGAATAGCCCACCGTCCACCAGGGTCGGCTCTTTGGGGTGCTGCCCTTTATCACGAGGGTACAAGCTAGTTATGCCAGCACACCTAACCTGCCTGCCCTTAAGGGCATACTTGCTTATTTCACCATTTCCAGAAATGAGCGGGAACTCCCAAGTAAGGAGATTAAAGCTACCAGAAGTTCTACATAAATGGTTTTCAGGAACTGCAGAATGCGTGGATTGTTGAAATGCGAATTGGCAAAAGGAAGGGACAGCTTGTACTTTATGGGAGGGCTTCTGGAGCCAGTCTACCACTGGGGGTTGGGGGGTCAGGTTTCTTAGTAATGCCAAAGGGGAGAGACTCAGACAGCTGTAGAAGGAGACAGCCCAGCAATGACCTGCAAGTTTTCAGGGTAAGAGGCTGCTTTGCTCCCCTCCTTGGCATAGCTGGCTCACACATTTGCTCTGGCATTTAGCAACTATCTATGGTTCTGTGACTTTCTGAGCTCCCACCCTGTGTCCAACACTGGCCCAGGTGCAGTGCTGGACAACAGCCTTGCTCCCAAGGACCTGGAGACTCGCTGGAGGAAAGTCTTTCCCACTAGGCAATGGACAGCAAGGCAGGGTGTGGCTGGAATCCTACAGCTGGAATCCTACATGGCTAGGCAAGAGAGACTTATTCTTGGGTCCTCCATGGAGAGAGCATTTGTCCTGATGGCTCTTGGCTCTCAGGTGAGAGTAAGCCTCTCTGTAAGGTCTGAATCCAAGCAGATTTTCTCAGGCACCTCAGACAGTTGGTGTGTGTGTGTGTGTGTTGTGTGTGTGTCCCCTCCCAGAGTTCTTTGAACAACAGGAAAGAAAAGAATCTATTTATTGGCATTCAGGTACATCCTGCTGCCCCCCCCCCTTTATATTCTGATCCCAATGATACGTGCCCAGGGCCTCTGGCACATACTGGTCCTCCTGCATAGATTCAGAGGACGGGTCACTTCATCCCTCTACTCCCAGACACAAACATCTGCTCCCGACAACTATGTGAAGCTCAGTGTCCCCTTCAACGATCTCCCTCTCTCCCTGATGACTTAAATCCAACCAACTGGACTTCTGACTCTCATGGTAGATTGACTACATGCACTCATTTCAAATTTTCCTCTCTAATTAATAATAATAATAAAAAAGGCTGTAAACCTATAAAAACACAGAGAATGAGCAAAGAGATTTCCACCAAGTTAAGACGACAGAACGTGAGTGGAGTGGTGGGTAACTCAGCAGAGGGGAACACGAAAGAGAAATGTGCCAAACGCCCAGGGAGCTCAGAGCTCGGAGGGACCAGGGACCACAAAAGGCAGGGTTCAGGTGCTGAGAGAAGAGTCTGGATATGGACTCCCCCCAGGTGTCTTTCCCCACCCCACACAGCCATGCAATATCCTTCTATCCTCACCTCCAGGCAAGAGATTTTATTTTCTGGAGAAGCTCTGATCTGGGGACTCAGAAAATGGGAGAGAGAAATGGATCAAAAGACAGGGGATTCAGTCGCAGTGAGCTCACCTAACACCTGGATCTGGGTTTCTAAAAACCGTCCGCTAAGAAGTAACTGGGTGCCATGGGTAATGGATCCCAGGGCTGGGCAGAGAAAGTACCCAATAAACCTGGAACCACTTCTTGTGCCAGCAAGTGAGGAAGTATTCAAAGAATAATCATTTAGGGCATTTCAGAAATACACAGAAGTGATCTGAAGGGGCTCCCGCTCATCAAATCTCCAACCATTAGACATCAGATAGTCATGAATTATAACCAGAAATGTAAAAATCTATAAGCCAAGACATTTAATAAATGAATGATGAAAGAATGAATGAATAAATAGAGAAAGGAATGATCTTCCTTACAGTAGGAAGTCAACTAAAATATGTAGATGGAATTAGAAAAGTCACCATTTGCCAGCAAACATGATGCTATTTTAGGCAAGAATTATCAATGAATGCTAAAGCGAATGGGTAAAAGTATTATCAGAAACAGTATATTGACACTGTCTCAAATATCTCCCTGTGAGACAGTTCTTAATTATAAAGGGGAATGTAGTAACTTTCTAGAAGTTTCCACCTGAACAGGTGGTCTGTGTCCCAGTCACCCAATCAACATCTTGTGCCTCTTGATACCCTGCACTGAGGACACTGAGCCTCTTCTGTGGCATTCCTTTCAAAAGTGCATACATTTAATCACGAGGAGACATCAGACAAACCCAACTCGATAGACATTCTACAAAATAACGGGTCTGTCCTCTTCAAAAAAATGTCAAGATCATGAAAGAAAGATAGAGGAATCTCACAAGACATGACGATGAAAAGCAAAGTGTGACTTTCTGCTGAGTTCTAAGTCTGAAAACACAACCAAACATTACTTTTTCTTTAGCTAGGCAATTACCGGACAACTGCAAAATGGAAACAAGGTCTGTAGATTATGTAATAGGACTCTATCAATGTTGACTTCCTGATTTTGACCCTGAAACTCCAATTATGTAAGGGAATTGCCTCTGTTTTTAGGAAAACACATGGAGGTATTTAGGGGTAAAGTGACATCATGTCCACAACTTATTCTTCAAATCATCAAGATGAAAATAAGAAAATTGGGGCGCCTGGGTGGCTCGGTTAAACGACTGCCTTCGGCTCAGGTCATGATCCTGGAGTCCCGGGATCGAGTCCCGCATCAGGCTCCCTGCTCAGCGGGGAGTCTGCTTTTCCCTCTGACCCTCCCCCCTCTCATGTGCTCTCTCTCTCTCTCTCAAATAAAATCTAAAAAAAAAAAAAAAGAAAGAAATAAGAAAATTATGTAGAGGGAGTGATAAAGCACGTGGGTAAGGAGAGTCACAGGGTTGGGCCCAGAGGGTGCCACAGGCTTCACCCCTATTTCACAGGGAGTGGACAATGAGGTTCAGAGGTGGGGCATGATCACCTGTCTCTGGGTCAGGGCTCTGGCCTCCTCAGTCCCTCTGCTCCAAAAGTTAGAACACTGAACCTCAGAGGGAAAGGCCAGGGCTGTTTTCCGGACACGATCTCAATGTTTGGCCTTCCCATAGTCTGTTTGGCTAGGCCTGCAATTACAGTACTGTTATTATTTATAGTCTATTTAGTAGCAACTTTTGATTACTCCCTTTGTAGGCAGAAGTTAGTGTTTGTTGTTTTATCCCCAGGTCAGCTTCCTCCTGCCACCAAGAATGCGTCAGGGTCACTGCCTGCTGCCGACAGAGTCTCTGAGCTCAGGGACAAACTCCCTTCAACACCAGCCGTCACCCAACACACTGGGTGGGCAAATCAGCTCCACGTGCAGCAATGGGATCCGACGAGAAGAGCTCAGGGGTTCTAGTCATCTCTGAAAACACAAGCTGCCCCCATATCTTCACCCCAGGGGGTGGCCTTGATCCCCTGCAAGTGTGCAGTGTCCCTGGGGACTCTCCTGAGGTTTCTACCTTTCATAGGTGGGAAGGTAACCTGCAGGGGCTCACCCGGGACTGTCGGGGCCAATGGGTCATCCATCTGGGGTATGGCCAGTGACAGGATCAGGTGCTGGAGTCTGGGGCACTGTGTCAATCTTGAATCACTCAACCCTCTGCAAATCCATACCCTTGGTTGTCCAAGAGGGCAAGATTCTTTGTCCTTCATTGGAGCAAAATAATGATAAAGAACAAACAAACAACCAAAGATTTTGGCAGCAAATAGAAGGGGATGGGTGATGTCAATTATTCATGACACTATCAAGAAATTATGAAGATAGACAACAAATCTGTACTATAAATATCACACTTGCTAGGAGACCAGATCTCAACTGTTCCCAACACTAGAAGAAGTGATAACTCCGTGATGCCAGGGAGGTGGGGTGAGCCACACAATGTAAACGGCAACATAAACATATAAAATCGATATGTCACACACCTTAAACTCACACAGCATTGTATGTCAAATATATCTCCATTTAAAAAGACAAGAAAAAAGAGCGAGAATAGAAGAAATAATTAAGAGCCAGCTGCCTGCAAGTAGGTCCTAAGGTGCTGGTTCTCAGATGGGAGCAGGCATCAGAATCACCTGTTGGGATGGTAACATACAGATCGCTGAGCCCCACCCCCAGAGTTTCTGGTTCAGTGAAAGAGAAGGGAGCCCCAAGAATTTGCACCTCTAGCACGTTCCCAGGTGATACTAATGCAGCTAGTCTGAGGACCCCACTTGGAGAACCCCTGCCGTAAATGTTGCAAAGGCAAATGAGATGTTTTCAGCCTTTAGGATCCGGAGTGTGTGTTGTAGGGGGACATGTGGGACACACACGTGCTTACCAATGACAAGGAGGGGGGCAGCCCTTCTGTACGTCTATATTAAGTGCTGGAGAAGCCCAGGTGAATCAACAAGGAAATGCCTGTCAGGGAGGGGTGCACAGAGGAGGTGACCTGCAGGCAGAGTCTTTGAAGAACAGGGATACGGCAGGGAGGCAAATGAAGCAGGAAGGACATTTATGGCAGGGGGACCAGTGCTGCTGGATCAAGGGCCTATTAGTTAGTCACAAGGCTAAAGCACAAGTTGGGGAGTGACAGGAGAGAAGCCTGGAAAGCTGGCGGATACCAGGCAGAAAGGGAAGTCTGCGGTTTTCTCATAGGCCAAGGGAATCAGTGAAGAATTTTTAAGCAGGCCAATAAGAAGTTGGGTAAAACCTTTACCTTTCTGGGTCTCACTTTCCTTGTCTGTATAATGGGCTGATGGGCAGAAGGTCTAAGTAGGCCTTTGCGGCCTTGACATGGCCTCACCCTGCTAGCAGCCCCTTGCAAAGCAGAGGGATTCGACAGCTACTCACACATGCTTGGTCTGTCTGTCCATCTGCTGCCTCCAGAACCCTGGCCCAGCCTGGGAAGTGGAGGCAGACGACTAGAGGTGTCACCCACATTGCTAATCTCTCCTGGGCAAGTCCTCCCGCCCCCAGGCTGTGCAGAGCCGAGCAGCCTGGGATTGTATAGCAGCTCACAATGGAAGGAAGAGGGTGTAGGAGGGAGGTCCCCGGGCTGACCCTGGTATTGTTCTTGGGCCAGAAGAAAGCTTCCTCCTGCCTGGCCATTGCAAAGCTAGAAATGACGATGTCCAGCCAGTGAGAGTCAGCGCGTCCTGGGGGTGGGGGGGCGGGGAGCCTGCCGTCGGGTGGCCTGGGAGCTGGGGCCCATTCACAAACGCCTGCTGGAGAGCACGTAGCCCCGTCCGCCCCCACCCCCTCTGCCTGCAGCCTCTGACTACTCCCAGTGAGAAGCTGGGGTAAACGAAAATAACTGGGCTTCTCCGCCCCCAAGCTCACCGCCGCCAGGAAGGGGAACGCGACCAGAAATGGCACACTGGCTAATAAAGGAATAATGGATGCTTCACACCCTTAGCAACACCTTCCTCTTCCTCTAGCCTCAGCTGCTCCTTGCACGGGCCAAGGACAGAGGAGGAAAGGTGCTGGACCAGAATGCAGCCTGGTCTAACCAGGACTGGCTCAAGTCACCAGGGCATCACCAAGATGGCTGGAGGTGTTAGGCCAGCCCTGGAATGGTTGGTGGGGCTGCAGGTGGGGTGATGCCATTCATCCTGTGCTTCGGGGCCTCTCCAGGCAGGAACGCTGCATCACTGGTGGGTGGGTGGGCACGTGCAGGAGTCTCTGAGCATTGGTAGCCAGGGCCCCCATAGGCCAGCTTAGGGCCTACTCACAACTCTGGCACCTCTGCTGGCCTCCTCATCCCAAGCCCACGCCACTCCCGAGCTGGGCTGGTTGGGATAGCTCTTGTTCTTTGTGAGATGGCCTGGGCCCAGCTGTGTTCTTGGTGGAGGTAGCGTTTAGTCTGGCCTTACTTGGGCTCGCCACCCTCGCCCCCAGGTGCTCCCTCCCACCTGACTGATCAAGCCCACAGGCACTCAGCAAAGGATTCTGGACGTGGTCTGGCCCAAAGCAGGGCATGGACAAGATGACCTGTCTACTGGGGGCCAGTCCTGTTTTTAAGGGACACTGGCCTGTCTCTAATGAAGTCACAAAAATTCCTTTCCTGGCCACTGAGGGAAGATGTGTATGGTCCTAGGAATTCCCTATAGGTCCCAAGAAAACAAGGATTGGTCAGGCCCTAGCCCTTGGCTTCCTAAATCCTCTTTCCATCATGCATTTTGCTGCTCAAGAGCATTTGACTGAGTCCTTATTTGGTCAAGTCCCAAGGCCTCAAGGACCCATACCAATGGCTCTCTCTACTTACAAAAATGCCCCTTCTGGTTCCTGGACACCCCCATTCTCCACAGCCTCTACTGCTTCTGCACCTTATTTCTACAGCCCTGAATGCCAGACCTTTTCTTTTCTCCCTAGAGAACCTCCCTGGCCACCCCCACGGTCCAGTTCAAGGTCTGCCTCCTCCAGGAAGCATAAACACAAGGAGAGGCAGGAAACAACTGGAGGACCTCACAACTGGTCTAGAATCAAGGCCTCCAACGTCCAAGAACTCTCCGAGGCCTGTGGCAATCTGCTTCATTGAGGACAGTTCCACAAAGGAGGGAAAGTGTGAACGGGGCCATGAAAGATGGTGGGCGATCTGGGCCAGGGGGGCGGTAAGGACACAGCAGGTGTAAGGAGTGGGGAGGGCACAGCTGGTGAGGTCCTGCTCAGCCTGAGTCCTACACAGGCAGACGGTTGCTCTCTGAGAGCTCGGTCTTAGAAGGAGCCGGGGAAACTCAACACAATCTCCACCCCCGTGCTCCCCAGATCACAGGAGGGCCCTGTGGGAGGCTTCCCAAGCACGTTTCTTGACTGTTAAGCTCAGCGGTTCTGTCCTTGCTTCCAGTTATCACTGTGTTACTTAGTAAGGTCATTTCATGTACGTAGAGCAGTTTTTCGGTTTATAAAGAGCTGTCATTATATAACCTGGTTTGTGAGATGGCCTCGGGATAGCTTTGCGATGTAAGTCAAACAGGTGTATGATCCCATTTTATAGCTGGAGAAATGGAAGCTGGAAGAGAATGATTTTTGGCGAATTTCACAATGCTCTGTGTGTGGGACTGAAGGGTTCTCAGATGTTGGAAGTTCAATGAACCTCAGATTTTTGCCAGCTTTTTTTTTTTTTAACATTAAAAAAAAAAAATTCTCAGAGCTTTTTACTCTGTATATTCTAGGTCAGCGTTTGACAAACTTTTTCTGTAAGGGGCCAGACAGTAAATACTTTAGGCTTTGCAGGCGGTATGGTCCCACTGTAACTCCTCAGCTCTGCCCTGTAGCCCAAACACAGCCACAGGGAGCCAACAGCTGGCGGACTGTGTGCCAATAAAACTTTATTTGCAGAAACAGACTGGAGGGCCGGACTTGGTCTGTGCCAGTTTGCCATCCCTGTTGAAGACCCTAGCCGTGTTCTGGATCATCGAAGCAGCTTGGTAAGGGAGACAGTTGTTCCCTGGGCCCCCTAGAGCCAGAAAGCACTTGCTACCTGTTGTCCCAGCTCCTTGAGACCATGTGGGAATCCACTCCAGACTTGGCCATAGCCTGCTCCCTAGGAACTTCCCTAGCTGTCACCAGCAAAAGTCTTCACCCCCAAGTGGTGACTTCTTGTAAAAAGACTCACAAACAACAAAAATAAAAATAGGCTTGCCTCACAGAGCATGTTGCCCCATTCCCAATGGGCCTTGCTACCTGGCGGCCTCCGACAGGAAACCATGGAATGAAGGACTCCTGGTATCCTCCTTTATTGTATGGGGCACCTATTTTTGTCCTGAGGGAGGAAGCACTGGGGGGAGTGGGGGGAGGTGGCCAGAGAGGCAGAGGGAGGGGATCTCCTAGGTAAGCATTCCTCCTTGATAGCTGATGTACTGTCTTGGGTCAGCAGGGATTGTGGGGGAGGGCATTAGAAACTGATTTTTTAAAAAAAAGTAAAAACCGTATCTCTTCCTCTTTCAAAGGTGTCCGTGGGGCTCCTCTCTCTCTTTCCATTTTTAGTGCCTTCAGCAGGAGAGGAAAAAAAAAGATATCCATTTTCTTGTTTTTGCTTATTAAGGAAATGACATTCACCCTTAACTTGCTGTACGTGACTACGGTCACCTAGAATATAGAAAATGGTTTTCCAGCACCTCTTCCTCCTCATCAACATTCCTTACAAAGGGGTGCCAGAGGAGTTGTGCTGCCTAAATTCCAGTTTCCACTCCCCCATCTATAAGCCACGTGACCTGGGCAAAGTATTTGATCTCAATTCTCGCATTTGCGTTAATATCTCCCATGGCGGGGATAACAGTAATACCTCTGCTCTATGGGGCCGTTACATGAACTCAGAAAGGGTGGTATGCAGACCCTAGCTCAGACAGTGCTCGAACCCCTGTGAAGGGGGCCCAGGCTCTGGACTGGGGTGCTGGGAGTGAGTCCCTCCGGGACAGGAGCAAGTCAGGCCTCATTCAGTCATTCACTGACTATTTCATGGGAGAGTGAAGACCACGAAATAAATAAAGCAAATACATGATGAATGCAATGGAGAAGAATAAGGGAGGGGGGGTGGCGAGGTGTTCAAAAGGCCTGTTGAGAAGGTGACATCTGACCAGAGACAACCCATTCCCCAGGGACGGCGGGCGGATAAGCAAGATAAGAAAGAGGAAACGTTGTCACAGCTCCGAAAGCGTGGAAAGCACTCGGCAAAGGTTTCCAGTGTGCCTACTGGGCAGTACAGTTGTTGAATGCTCTCTGAAGGAACAGTGGGAGAATCCCATGTCCCCGTCCACTGGACAGGAAGCCAGCCCCTGCATTCTAAATCAGTCCCTCATGGCTAAGACAGTGCCTCTCCCCAGAAAGGTGCTCAGTCAGTACTGTTAGCCTGGGTGAATGAAGTCAGACCGTACCTCCAGTGAGACCAAGAGGGGACATGAAGTAGTAGTGCTTGGGGAAGATGACAGGCCTGGGGGTTCCAGGTAGGGCTTGGTTTTCACATGACTGTTCCTCAGCATCTTGGGTTATTTTAATAACCCTGATGCCTGTGAGTTAGCATATCCTAGAAATTTCCAGAAGTCTTAGCAACAGAGCTGGCATAGCTCTAGGGAACAATAAAGTCACTCCTTCCCATCTGGATAGCTGGGAACTGGGCTACGGCAGCTTCAATCCAGTAGGGGGGCCCAGTCCCGCCAACCCGGTTTCCAAACGGCAACAGCGCCACCTACTGGAGGAGCAAGGCTGCTCTTGCAGTGGCCACCAGTTTTATTCTTCAGGGCACCCAGTGGGGGGCGAGGGGGGCTGCTGGTCATCATTCAGGAGAGCAGTGATTTTCATTCTCCATTCTCAAAGCTCATTTGTCCCTCAGAGGGGTGGGGCGGGCGAGATTCTCATCCTGTCCTTATTCGGGGCCAAGCAGGGGGATGGGGTGCTTAACCGCACGCCTCCCTGTCCCCTGCTTTAGCGGGTCTGTCCCCTCTGTGGGTCCCGTGTGAAGAGATTGCCGTGGACACTCTCGTGAGATCTGAACTCCCACTCCCCCTTCCCCGGCTCTGCTGGGCCCCTCAGGGGAGAGAACCTAGGGAGCACGCGTGGGGCCCGAAATCCCGCCTGACGCGGTAATGCTGGGTGTCCAGCTGGGTACCCTGCCAACTGCACGACGGTGGGATTATACAGTGTCTACTACCAAACTAGGTCAGTCACCAGAAGATCAAAGCGAGGGACCTGACCAGGTCACAGTGAGCTCATAATTAACTGCAGGCAGGCACAGAATTCAGTTTCAAAATTTCCTCACAGGAAGGCAAAAAGGGAAATCAGTTGGGTTATGCAGTTCCTCTTGTCAGACAAAAGGCGGCCGACCTCACGTTTGTCTGACAGAATTCAAGAAAAACGATCGAAATATGTCCTTATAGAAAGCCTTGGGCAAGATGCAGGGTAGTTCAAGACCACCGTCTCTCAACTGGGGTTACGTACAAGACACAGAAGCATCCAGGGCCGCGTGGGGAAGAGGGAGGTAGCCTCTCCGCAGGGCCCTGAGGCTGTGTGGTCCCCTGAGCTCTGGAACCTGAGGGGACGCGGGGGAGAAGCCGCTCAGCGAGTGACCACACCTGAGGGGGAAGGAGCCTTGGGTGGTGTCTGGGCAGGGGTCTCGGGCTTCTTCAGAGTCTATTCCCTGGGCTTCACATGCACGTAGTCAGGTTTAACTTGGCCTGCATTATGGCGCTCCATCTTTGCCCTCATACAGCCGGCCAGCGCCTGTTCTTCCAAGGGCAGAAGCCAGCGCTCTGGAAGGCCCCAGGCCCCACGCCAGTGGGCACCTCCCCTGCAGGCCCAGGTCAAGTCTGGTGCGGGGAATGCTGCCTGCACCCCTCACTCCATGGGAAGGCACCCTCCTTGTCTATGTGGCTGATGGAGGCTTAAGGGGTGTGCCGTCCTAGGAGCAGCCCTGTGTTCCCGGGGAGGGGGTAGGACCCCCCGGAGGGATGTCAGGCCTTTGCACAGTGGGGCACATTTGGGTCAAACAGGTATGTCCCTAACACCTGTGTGTGACCACCTCCGCTCCCACCTCATCCTGTCCCTTGTTCTGGCCAGCAAGGGCCTGAGCATTGGCCTGGGTCATTTTTTTTGACATTTTGCATGTTGAGCACCAATAAGGAGGCCAGGACACCTTTGGCTGCTGGGGACGTGGGACTTGCGACTGCAAAAGCCAGACTGAGCCTCCAGAGCGGTGCGCTGGTGTCCTCTAGTGGGAGCAGATCATGGTGCAGCCAGTGTCCCTGCCTGGCCTCTGCACCAGGCCCCGCTGAGCTGGGACCATGCTGCAGCAGTTAACGGGCGATGGGCACCGCAGTGATCACATCACCGGCCTCGTGGCAGGCCGGCTAACCCCAGTCCACCTTCACACGGCTCCCAACAGAGGGGCCCCCAGGACTCCATCCTGGGTCCAACTGTGTGGGTCTCAGCTTCGGCCCTGCTCCATGGCTTCACCACCTGGAACCATGACTGATGATGACCCAAGTCTGTGTCACCACGCTCAGAGCCTCCAGCTGCCCTCTCCCCATCAGCAGTGTGGGGGAACAATGCTAGCCCGAGCTCACTGGAGGCCGCCAAGTGTTCGTGGATGCGAAGATGTGGCTGCTGGCTATCACCCACACCCTCAGCCACCACTATAGGCAGAGAGACCTTGGCGACCGTCAATATCATCAGCACCAGCCCTTATCAACCAACTAAATGCCTTTTACGGGTAAAGAACTATACCTGGAAGACATGGGCACCTGTGTGCCCTGTTCCCAGGTCCTTGGGTGCTTCCAGGAACTTGGCCCCAGTGGTCCCAGCAATAGGGATCCCCAAGGATGCCTCTGTGGAAATACAGCCAGGCAGGGCCATCAATCAGGGATAAGGGTCCTCAGCTTTGACTGGAGGGGAGTTTGGCCAGGTACCCAGGTGACGGCATCTGACCTGACCGAGGCACGCCTACCTAGGACCACTCACTGTGACGGGCACCCCATGTGCAACTCCCAGTGAGAGATAAGCCAGAGCTCCCTGGAAATAGTCATTAAGTCTGGGGGCCGCTGGGGTCAATGCTCCATACTCAGCCATGCAGTCAAGTCCCAGAGAACAGCTTCTGTAGTAGCACGGAGGAGACAGGCGAAGTCTGCAGGCAGAGGGCCCAGACTTGCCCCTGCAAGGACTCTGACCTGAGCAAGGCATAGGGGCGCTGGGACAAATCCCAAAGCCTCCTAGACGCTAAGGAGTCTGAACAGGGAGGGTAGGGGTCAGGGATGGTGCCTCGGGCCTCTATGGGGTGAGGAGATGCTGGAGAGACAGAGTGGGGTACAGCCCTAATGCTTCTCTTCTTCTGGGGTGGAAGAAATGGCAGGCAGGTGGGCAATGGGCTTCAGGCCAAACTCTCCCTTCATCCTCCTATTTTCCTTTCTTTTTGCCTCCCAGTAGGGGAGGGGAGGCAATACAGCAGTCCCCTCTTATCCACGGGGGACATGTTCCAAGACCTTTTAAAACCTTAAAACCTCAGTTAGTACTGAACCGTGCGTGCGGGTGTGCACGCACACACACACACACACACACACACTCTCTCTATTTTCCGGGACATACATACTATGCTAAAGTTTAATTCACAAATCAGGCACAGTAAGAGGTTAACAACAATAAGATAGAACAATTATACTGTAATTAGAGTTCTGTGGATGTGGTCTCTCTCCCCAAATCTCACTATACTGTACTCACCCCTCTTGTGATGATGTGAGGTGGTAACGTGCCTGCCCGAGGACAGGAAGTGAGGTGAAGGACGCGGGGCCGGTGACGTCGGGTTAGGCTGTCACTGACCTTCATCGCTCCTGCACCTCAGTTGACCTCAGGTAACTGAGACCAAGGAAGGCAAAACTTCAGATTCGGTTAACTACTGAAGTTAACCACTAACCTGTAGATGAGGTTAACTAACCGTAGTTAACCAGTGTAGGTTTCTTTCTACTCCTCAAACTCTGACTTTTGTCAAAGACAGTGTATGAAGCCCCCTCATCTCTGCTCAGGCCCAAGACTCTGGGAGGGCTGGCGGGGGGGCCCAGGCTATGGGTGGGCTTTCTCTCCCCTTCAGTGGTCTTCAACTGGGTGCACAGTGTCTCCTTGGTGTATCTGGAAGTACTTCTGGTGGTCACCATGGCTGCTCATCCGTCCCCAGTGACCAGCGTTCAGTGGCTGAGACCGGGAACACTGAATATCCTATATTGCATCAGACACTTTCATCCAGTTAAGATTTGTCCCAACCCAAATGCCAATAGCTAGGCTAGCTGACCCTGAGGACCCAAAGCTGGACAACTCAGCCAGCCAGCCCTGTCTGTGAGGGGCTCTGAAGAATGCTAGGAAAACTCGGAAAAATCATCCCAATGTGCTCTCCTAGGGCCTCAAATTCTACCATCACAGTTCTGCTTTGGGATCAGGAAGCCTGTCAGCCCTGCCCTAGTGGTACCCATATGAAGTACAAACACCCAAGAAGAGGTGTCATGAGCATTATCATCTGTAACTCTGGGATTTCAACTCTTATTGATAATTTTGATAAAATTGCAGAATGTCCTGTGATGCTTTAAAAAATACAGATTCCTGGATATGATTCAGTAGGTGTGGTCACCAGCCCCAGTGATCCCTGCCTCCCGACAGTCACACCTTTGTGCAGTCCCTTCTGCGGTGTACCAGGGTTGGTGTGTTTGCAATCAACATATGGCATGTGGTAGAGTGATAGCATGTCACTTCTGAGATTACGTTATAAAAGATGGGGACTTCTATGTTGGATGCTCTCTCTCTCTCTCTCTCTCTCAGATCACTTGCTTTGGAGGAAGCCTGCTGCCATGTTGTGAGGACTCTCAGCAGTTTACGAAGAGGCCCACATGGCAAGAAATTGAGGCCTTCTGCCAACAACCAAGGTGGAACTGAGGGAACCGTGTGAGGGGGCCGTGACGGAAGGAGGCCCTCCAGCCCCAGTCAAGCCTTCAGATGGCTACAGCCCTGGCCATTGGCCTGACTACAACTTCAGGAGAGACCCCCTGAGCCAGAACCCCCAGCCAAGCTGTTCCCAGATTCCTGGCTCTCTGAATGTACGTGTGATGGTAAATGTCTGTTTTTTTAAGCTGCTAGATGTTAAACTATTTATTATATGGCAGGAGATAATTCATGCAGTGGGTCTATGGTAAGGCCAGAAAGCTGTAGATTTAAAAGCTTCCCAGGCAGATCTGATGTGCAGCCAAGGTTCGGTACCATGGGTTTAGGGGCCTATCTGCTGAGAGTTTTCTGGGGGCAAAGCTGATTCAAAGTGGTGTGTGTGTATGAGTATCAAAGCCCTGCTACTGTGTGGACCCACACTGCACATGGAGACGAGAAGTGGAAACCTCCACTACCAGCAGCCCCTAACTGCTTAAGTGTCAGACGCGGCCCCGGAGAACCAGGAGTGCTTGCTGACTTACTGCTCCCTGGAAGAAAGAGAGAAAACATGGAATATGCAACCTGAGGGGGGCCTTGGCCTGATGATTTTCACCATTTGTTTAGTAGTAGAACCATTTCCTCAAATGAAATAATTCACAGTAGACTGGTTTAGAGACACCAGGGGAGCAGTTCTGGGTGAGCCCAAGTAGGGGCCCCTGAGCCTGCTTCTCCAGCCTCCCTACTCCCCACCCCTAGTAGCACCCCCAAAGAACCTCTGAAAAACCCAGGAGCTTCAGTTTGCAAACCTGTGATCTAGTCCAACTGGGTCATTTTACTAATGAGTAAACTGAGGCCCAGGGAGGGGAGGTCACACAGCACTTCTGGGGCAGAGGTCTACAGCTTGATTCTCCTGACTTCTAGTGCAATCTTTCTGCACTGCCTGGGAGGTCACTTAGGAAAAGTGCACAGGGTGGGGTACAGGGAACTGCTCCCTCTCCCACCTCGTAACCAGGCTATGGGAGTCCACCATCAGAGGGAGGGAGCACCTGCTACGCACCAGGCATTGTTCTCAATGCTTCACATGAACTCAGTACTCAATCTTCGCCAACGCCCCTATGAAGTAGAGATTGCCATTACCTTCATTTTACACAGGAGGAAACTGAGGCAGAGTGACAATAAGTAATTAGCCTGATTCCTTGCTTAGTCAGTGGCAGGGCCAGGATTCCATAAAGTCCATGTCTGGGGTCTAGACACCAAGCCCTTAACCCCTGAGCTCTGCTGCCTCCCTCCTAGCCAGGGGCCCAGCTATTCCTGCCCTTTGAGCAGAAATGAAAGGCCCTCCACTCTGCTCTGCTCCCCTGGGAGCTAGGAGACAGGCGCCAAATAGGAGAAAGAGGTCAGACCTGTTAGTTTCCCAGCCCGGATGTCCCAGGCTTCTGGCTCAAAGGCCACCGAAGGGTCAACACCTCACCTAGGGAAGGGGGAATCTGGATCCTCACCTGGATCTGTGCCTCTCAAATGATTTTTTCTATCAACAGTGAATGCTGTAGGCATTTAGGAATGGAGCAATAAAACAGTAATTTCTGAGTACTTTATCCTTTTATTGTTTGCACCAAAGCTAGCTTTATATTCACGGTGATAATTTAATACAGATCCAACCCAGAGGATGTTTCATGCACTGATACTCCATGCCATTGACCTACACACCATGGCTGAGGATACTGGTTCTTTTTTCTCTCAAACTTACAGGAAAGTTGTAAGGACAATACAAAGAACTTTCCTATGCTCCTCACTCAGATCCCCTGACTGTTAAAGCTCACCATTTGCTCTTCATTCCATCTGTGTATCTACATACCCATTATTTTTTGTTTCTCTAAACATTTGAGGACAGGCTGCAGACAGGAAGCCCCATATCCCTCAAATCCTCTACTGTGTATTTCTGAAAAACAAGGACACTTGTCTCTATAGCCATCATGTAGCCCTTCAAGTCAGGACACCAACACTGCTCTCCCCTTGCCCCACAGATCCCCATTCACGTTCTCCAACTGTCCGATAAAGTCTTCTGGTCCAGGATCTCAGCAAAGAACACACGTGGCATTCAGTCTGCTTCTTTAGGCCCCTCCAACCTGGAAGATTCCTCAGTCTTTTCCTGTCTTTCATATGCAAGCTATTTTAGGGAATGGTCCTTACATTTGTTTCCTCGTGACCAGACTCAAGCTGTGCTTTCTTAGCAGGAAACCCCTCAGAAAGGATGTTGGGTTTCTCTGTGCTGCACACCAGGCAGCACATGGTGGCTACCCGTCCTGTTGCTAATGACCTTAACCTCCATCATATGGTCAGATTAGACTCTGGCAGGTTTCTCCACCATAAGGTCACATATTCCCCTTTGTAATGAGGTGAGCCCTACGTGTGCCCCAGTCTGGTACCTGGAAGAGAATTTGCAGTCTACAACACAGGGGGAGTAGTCTACACAGAGCCAAGTGGTCTCAATGAGTTATGGGGAAAGAGTTCAAAATTCAGGGAGTCTGAGGCAACTAGAGTTTGCAAGGCAGAGCACCAGAGAAGAGAAATCCAGAAATCTGCAGCTTGGGGAAACTTCCAGAGCCAGTAGAAGGCTTCCTGAAAGGAATAGACAGAACAATCCCCTGAGATCACACAGGGCTAGAAATAGTCTATGTCTCCAGTGGATGAGGTAAAAACACTCCCATTCGGAAGCAATCTCAGAGGGTACTGACTCAGTAGTAGAGTAAGATGTATCCTAGGCTAAAGGCCTTCCACCTAATAAGGCTTTAAAAGCAAGCCTTGAAAAGATCAAACTCTTCGGAAGTAACGTAACTGTGCTCCAGAACAATGCCCCAAATGTTTAAATGAATACCAACAAAAATCCAGCACCCAACAATGTAAAATTCCTAATACCTGGCATCTAATCTAAAATCACCAGGCACGCAGAAAAAAATATGACCTATATCCGGAGAAAAATCAATGAATAGAAACAGACACTGAAATGACATGGATGACAGAATTAGTAGAGAAGAACCTTAAAACAGTTATTATAAATATATTTCTTATGCTCAAGAAGATTGGGGAAAGCATGGGCATGAAGAAGAGAGAAATGGAAGAGAGAGAAAAAAGATCCAAAGTGAACTTCTAGACACGAATAATACAACATCCAAAATGAACAATATACTGGACAGTATTAATGGTAGGTTAGGCTTTGCAAGAAAAGACTAGTGAACCTGAAGACATAGCAATGGAAACTATCCAAAATGAAGCACACAGAGAAGAAAGACTTAAAAAAAAATTAAGCAGAGTTTGGTGAGCAGTGGGAAAATATGAAGAAACACAGCAGACATATCATTGGAATCCCAGTGGTGGGAGGAGGTGGTAGCTGAAATTTTTCCAAAATTTTTTTTTTTTAAGATTTTATTTACTTATTCATGAGAGAGAGAGAGAGAGGCAGAAGGAGAAGCAGACTTCCCGCAGAGCGGGGAGCCCGATGTGGGACTCGATCCCAGGACTCCGGGATCATGACCTGAGCCGAAGGCAGACGCTTAACCATCTGAGCCACCCAGGCGCCCAAAATTTTTCCAAATTTGATGAAAACCATAAACTTACAGATCCAAGAAACTCAATAAATGCCAAGTAGAAGAAACAAAGAAAAACCAGCTCAAGGCACATCCTCTTCAGATTGCTGAGACCTTGACTGTACATTCAATTGTCTCTCATTAATGGGCCCAAGGCATGAACACTGAACCCACAAAATGGGACAAGCACAAAGGGAGCAGGAAGAGAATGGGTGCAGGTGAAGTGGCATGAGATTCAGAAGAGAAGGAAAGGGTGACATGGTGAGTGTGGTGGCAGGTCAGGGTCAGAGCAGGCTCAGTCACCTAGGAGACTGGCTCGCACTCCGTTGTGGCAGGTCCCAACCCCGTACCCGGATGCAGATTCCTACTATTTCTGCACCAGAAGCATCTAAAGACTCAGATCTGCTTTCTCTTTGCTGAGTGGATCCTATTGTCCCGGAGCCTGGCTCAATTCAGGGAAAGGAGCCCAAATGGCGATAAAATCAGCAAGCACAGCGGACACCTGGAGGCTGGCAGGACAACTCCACTTTTCAAAAGCCTAAAAATAGCCCCGACCACGCTGGAAATGCCAGCAGCCCCACCAGTCCCACTGGAACACACTGCAGGATGCCTCACCTGCAGAGATTTCAGGTCAAGGGACAAAAAATTTCCAAGTGCGCCGAGTTGCCAGAGCATGGCCTCATTTCATCTCTGGGGGATGTCAGGCCTGCCACCGATGCCTATAGCATAGCCAAGAGCGTGCTGCCACACGCATCACCATGGGACACCCTGGACCTCGGCAGGCGCCCACCCCTGCCCATCTCCCACTGCCAGAGCAAGGGGCCAAAAGAGCAGGTAGGCTCTGCCCAGGCTGAGGATCAGGACCTGGCTGGGGGGGTTGGAGACTCTGTTCCTGCACCTACCTGCCAGGCTGGGAGGACCTTCTCGATGTCATTCAGGTTGATGCCATCCCCATCTTCTAGCTTCCCTTTTCCACACCTGGACCAGAAAAGACAGAAAGGCACTGAAAAGTTGGCATGTTCATGCATCCTATCCCGGCCCGGCAAGCAGGAAGAGCAGACACCTGGCCTTGCCTCCCCAAGGCCTGCAGGATCAGTCTGTCCCACCCAGAGGAAACAGCTCTGGAGAAGCATGCCTTCCTTCCTCAGGCCTGGCAACACAGGCCCTGCCTCGGGAACGAAGGACTTTGTGCAGGTGGGCGTGCTGGGACCAGTCCCGGGGCAGGGAGCACTAATGTGACATCCAACCCCCAGGGAGGGTAACAGAGGTACCAGAGCTCCCCTGGATCCTTCCAGGCAAAGACGCTAAGCTCCCTGCCGATGAATACCCCAAAACCTATCACAGCTCCAGCAAAAGCCCATCATCTCCCCCATTATACCAAAGGGACAATGAATGAACAGAAAGACCAAACAACTTTCTTGAGGTCACACAGGCCAGCAACAGGGATTTCTCCTTCCTTGGCCTGCCTCTCAGCCTGTCCAGCGAGCCCACTCAGATGCTGATGCTTTGTCTTCATGCCCTCCGTGGGCAGGCCTACCATCAGGGCACAGACACTGGCCTCGATTCGCTATCAAACACCCATGTCTTCTGTGTATGGAAGGTGCAGACTCGGACCCGACTGCCAGGCTGGAACCCCAGCTGCATCCCTTACTAACTGGGGGACCCTATGCAAGTCACGTAACCTCTCTGGACCTCAGTTTCCCCATTTGTAAAATGGGGATCATTAGTAGTGTCTAACTAAGGTGGTAGGAGGATTAAACCAGTTAATGTATCCAAGTGCTTACAATCATGCCCGGCGCGCACGAGCGTGCTCGCACACGCACACACCCCCATATATACAACCATATTTACATACCATATTTAACGGTAAACATATTATTATGGTAAATACGGGTAATAATCACATCAAGTTATAATAAGATAAATAATATGGTGCCATTAGGGCTAACACTCCTAGTACTAATACTGTTTACAACTATCTTACTAGTACTCCTACTATTACTATTTTGTACTTTTTTTAAAAAAAGATTTTATTTATTTGACAGAGAGAGACACAGCGAGAGAGGGAACACAAGCAGGGGGAGAGGGAGAGGGAGAAGCAGGCTTCCCGCCGAGCAGGGAGCCCGATGCGGGGCTCGGTCCCAGGATCCTGGGATCATGACCTGAGCCGAAGGCAGACGCTCAACGACTGAGCCACCCAGGCGCCCCTGTTTTGCTGTGGCTGCTGCCGGGGAAGAGAGCACCAGCAAGGAGACTGATTAAGAGCCTAGACCCTGGAGCTGACCTCAGCCCACGGAAGTTACTCATTTCTCTGCACCTCCGGGCTCCCGCAACTTGTCGACGTGAATAATGCTCCTGCCTCCCTAGGTTTGGTGAGTTTTAAATAATACGAGGTGAGCACTGGGAACGGTGCCCAGGATGGATTAGTGACCACTGCTCTCATTGTTATTATTAGGGACCCAGGCATGGTGAGGGCTGCCTGGTGTGATGGCTGCGGCATTTTCCAGCTGCAGAATTAATGCAACTCTCAAATTTCAGAGCATTTATTTGTTCAATATTTGCCGAGCATCTCTTGTGTTTTTGGCCTTGTTAACCTCCCTTGGAGTCATGGAAAATAAATCTGGTGTAGTTCCTGCCCTCCACAACTCAACAGCTCTTGGGAAACAAATCCTAAACTCATCTGACAGGGCAGTGAGCCTGACCACCAGTAGGGGGCAGCATGTGATAAGCGTCAGGGAAGCCTTACAGAAGGCGGAGCCGGGGTGGCTGCATATCCTAGCAAGACTTGGGTGGAAGAGGGCAGAGGATGTGAGCTATGCCCCCGTTCAACAAGTGTTTCTGTGTGGGCTCCAGCTCAGGCTGGGCCCCAGTGTAAACCATGCATAGACTGGGCCTCTCGGGGCAACCGAGGGCAGCCCAGGAACCGACAGGAATGCTGCCCAGACCGTCCAGAGGCATCCAGAATGGTCTGGGGCAGAGGGAGGGAGGTGGGTCATGAGCTGGCCAAGCAGAGAACTCGGGAGAATGTCCTGGGCAGAGGGCAGCAAGGCAATGGCCTGGAGCTAAGCCCAAGTATGTTGCCAGCTGGGATGTCAGCCTTCCTGCCAGGGGAGTGGGGCGGGGTTGGGGGTGGGTAAAGGGGCAAGATGGTGCTAGAGGGCGGGGGCTGGAAGGACAGCTCAGGTTCTGGGAGGTGGAGCTGGGGTGGGAGGGGTGTAAGGAGGGTGTGAAGGGCATGAGGGAAAAGAGGAGAGTTCTTGCTCCCGCTGCCCCCACCCCAGCCTCCTGATGCCCTGGGCTGCATGTAGGTAAGGAGGCGGAGAAAGGTCTGGAAACATCCAGCTACCTTTTAACTACAGGCTGGCTGGTGAAGGTACCAATGGCTTGCATCTGTATTTCATGCTTACCATGGCAGCGGGAGGTGTGGAAGCTGGGGACCGCTGGCTGACTGGAATGGCTGATACCCTCACCCCCAGATCACGTACGCTACCCCCCACCTCTGGACTCCCAGCTGCCCCGAGCTCCAAGCACACGCTACACACCAGCTTAGCTCAGCACAGGTGCCTTGGCAGCCCCTGGGGGCGGCAGGGGACTGCGTGCAGGGAGAGCTGCTGTCCCCCTAGACCGTCCTGCCTGGGATTCGGAACTCCCTGGAGGGACTGCAGGTTCGGAGGGCAGAAGGTTGCTACCACCCAGCTGAGTCACTGCTGCCAACAGGGTTTCCAAGGCAACAGCCTTCTCTGATTTCTGTCCCTCCATGGAAACATGGGCTGCGGGAAGCCTTGGCAACCAACCTTGGTACCCTGCTTCCGAGGGATGCTGCAGTGGCTGGGCACGTGGAGTCCGCCCCCAGTATGGCTGGACTCTAAGGGTGACACAGTTCCTGCCTCACCCACAAGGTGGCCACTGGATGCTACACCCACGATCCCCCAGGAACCTGGGGAGGCCTGGTCTCGCCTCTGCTCTATCCCATTCTAATAGGGTGCCTCCATGCTGAAGGCCATCTCCCCTCTCTACCCAAGCAAAAAATGCTCTTAGGAGCTCTGATGGAACCCACACAGGCAGGATGATGGAAAAAGGAGCCGTGGTGAGAGGCTGGGGTCTCCTGGGAGAGTATGAGGCAAGTGATGGGTCTCTCCCCAGAAAAATTTATACAAGCACGTGATTTTGCATGAAACTTTAAGGGGGTTAAGCTGATTCACAGATACTCTGTTATGGTGACTTGGGCACTGGATGGCGTCAGAAGGCCTTAAATCATGGCTCTTCCACTTGGGCAAGTTAGTCTGCCTCTCTGAGCTGCATTTCTCTCATCTCTGAAATAGGGACAAGAGCATCTCCCTCCCTAGATTGTTGTTCATGACACTGGTGAGACCAGGGTGGCCAGAGAGGGGGTGCCCACTAGGGTGGGGTAGGGAGCAGGTGAGAGGCAGTTATGTTTAATATAACCAATAATACCAGTTATGTTTAGATCTGCAGTGACGGGAGGCGGGAGTGAACAGGAAGGGATTGGAAGGAAAAGTAAAAGCCATCGCATAATTAAAAAAAAAAGGGGGGGGAACAACCAGTGTTGGCTAAGATGTGGAAAAATCAGCAACCCTGAATATTGCTGGTGGGAATGCAAAATATTCAGCCTTCGTGTAAAATCGTTTGGCCATTTCCTCAAAAACTTAAAACATGGAATTACCATGTGTGGTATTGTGATTTATATAAGATATATTTGGTCTGTGTCCCCAGTCCTGGTACAGAACTAAAATCCTTGGAATTTCTTAAGCCAAGACAGAGATCAAGGTGTCTTTTGTTATGTTAATGAGGCGACTTTTGCAAAAACACCTAGGGAACCTAAGGGAGGGGGCTACTTGACAGGGGACCCAACTATATGATGGGAGGGTTAGAACTTTCAGTCCTGACTCTGACCTCCAGGGAGGGGAGAGGGGCTGAAGTTGGAATCAATCGCCAATGGCCAATGATTCGATCAATCACGACTGTGTAATGAAGCCTCCACAAAAGCCCAAAAGGAGAGGCTTTAGAGAGCGTCGGGGTGGAGAGCACGGGGAGATTCCGGGAGAGTGGCACTCTGGACAGGGCATGAAGCTCGGCACCTTTCCCCATCCCTCGTCCTATGCCTCTCTTCCATCTGGCTGTTTCTGAGTTACATCCTTTTATATAAACCAGTCATTTAGTGAGTACAGAGTTTTCCCAACTCCCATGCACCCCCCCCCCCCAGCAAATCAATAGAAGCCAGGGAGGGGGTCGCTGGAACCCCCAATCTAGAGCCAGAGATCTGAAGCACAGATGACAGCCTGGCCTTTTGACTGACATCTGCAATGCGGGGAGGGGACAACGTGTAGGACTGAATTCTCAACCTGTGGAGTCTGACACTTTTTTCCAGGTAGATGGTGTCAGAATTGAGCCAGATCGCAGGATACTCAGCTGATACCAGAAAACTGCTTGGTGGTGTTGGGGAAAAAACCACACACACTTCAGAACTGGTGTCAGAATTAGACTGTGTGACTCAGCAATTTCATCCCCAGGCTCATACCCCGAAGCATTGAAAACAGGGACTGAAACAAATAGTTGTACACGAATGTTCATCGCAGAATCATTCACAATAGCCAGAGCATGGAAAGAACCCAAACGCCCATTAGCAGATGAATGGATAAACAAACAGGGATAGAGCCATGTGATGGAATATTATGCAGCCACAAAAAGGGATGAAGTGCTGATAGATGCTACAATGTGGATGAACCTCAAAAATATGCTGAGTGAAAGAAGCCAGAGCCCAAAGACCACATATGATCCCATTTCTATAAATATCTGGAAGAGGTAAATTCACAGAAACAGAAAGCACACGGGTGGTTGCCAGGTATAAGAAGGGGCTGGGGTGTAACTGCTTAGTGGATCTGATTCTATTCTGGGCCGTTGAAAATGTTCTGGAACTACAGGGAGGTGGTAGCTACCCCATATTATGAAAATACGCAACGAAACTAAATTGAACACTTCAAAATGGTGAATGCATTGTTATGTGAATTCTAAGTTAATAACAATCATTTTAAACAGAAAGGGAAAAAACCCCCATCTGTCTCATTCCCCTGTGTCAGTCACATTGCTGTCCTGAGGTCAGCCCAGGCCCGGACACATCATTAAGAGAAGAAGGCAACGCTGATACACGAAGAAAGCAGAGGATGAGACAACCCAGTGTTAAGATCAACCACTACACCAGTGGTTCTCAAAGTGGGGTCCCTGGACCAGCAGCACCAGCATTCCTTGGGAACTTGTTAGAAATGCACATTCTCAGGCCCCAACCCAGAACTTCTGAATGGGAGTTCAGGATGTTCTGGCTGTTTTGACAAGTCTCCCAGGGGTCCTGATCAAATGTGAGACCCACTGCACTTGATGGCTGACAAGCAGAGCCGTGGTGGTCATGAAGAGGAGCAGGGGCTGCGGATGGAGGGGGCTGGGCAGGGAAGCGTGGAGGGATTCTGGAGAGAGGCCAGTGAGCCTGCAGTTCTAGGTGGAGAGCCTCTCTGGACATCAGCCACCTATGTGTCCCCAGTTCAGCAGAGATGCCTGCCTGCCCAGAGAAAGGCCCCTCTCAACCCCAGGACGGCTGCAACCCCACCCACCCCCATGTTAGAGCCCCTGGTCACTCCTTACCCTTCCCGGTCGATATGTGGCAGGGGCTGCTTGGGGGTGTGTCTCAGCTTCCGGTGGAACTGGGTGAAGTCCAGCTTTTCAGGCTGCAGGTCCCAGGTGGCACCACTAGAGGATGAGAACAGGTGAGGAAGTGAGGTAAGGGGGCGACCAGCCCAGTTACTGATGGGGACCAGACAAGCGGACACAGGGAGTGTCCTCACAAAGAGCTGGGCTGGACGGGGAAGGCCCCCACCAGCCAAGGGCAGGATGGACAGAGACCCGTCACTCGGAACAGAGGCTGTGGTGTCAGCTCTGTGCTCACAGACAAAGGGGCAGGAAGCTGCATGCGAAGCCCCACCTCTCCTCCGCGCTGCTGGGCAATAATGCGGGCCTATAAAACACAAGTGTCGGTCTGATGCTTACCCTACAGCGGTCCCCTAAAACACTCCAGAGTTTGCTTTCACACCTCCATTTGAGGAAGGCTGGAGAAAAAGGAGGCCAAAAACCTGAAGCTTCTGATAGCAGCTCAAAATGGAGGCAAGGCAGCTCTGAGGTAGACAAGGCAAGTCAGCACGGCAGGATGCCGGCTGCCACCAGCCCCAGTCCCAGGAGACCACGGTGCTTCTGTTCTGAGTCTGAGCCAGGGGTGTGCCTGGAGCATGCCCAGTGTCAGCCAGCTCCAAGCCAGGGGCAGAGTAGAGCTAAAGGGCCACTGCCATCCATAGTCCGAAGCTATCCCTCCCCAGAGGAGTGAACATATGGTAGGGACCCATTAGCAAAGCTTTCAGGGGCACCATCCCCACATACTGAGGAAACCCTGGTCAATACCTGTTCTTCCAACCTGGCCCATCAGGAACCTTCTAGAATCTGAACCACTGACAACCCTTCTTT
>NW_023270854.1:25037446-25177845 GCF_011800145.1 Mirounga leonina
TCCTCCAGACCTCCCTGCAGCCATCGCCCCCAATGCCCATCAGGAACATTCTAGAATCTGAACCACTGACAACCCTTCTTTTCTCCAGACCTCCCTGCAGCCATCGCCACCAATGCCTATGACCCCGGGAGCGGCGGGGGGGAGCAGTTATCTGCAGTCACAGCCATCTGTCCCTGGCTCTAACGTAGGCTGCCTGGTGTGTGCCACGTGCCATTGTCCTTTGCTCTTCCAATCACCAGTCCACTCCTCTGCCTTCTCTCCCTCTTCCCTGTAGTTGGACTGTTAGCATGTCTTCTCTTTCCCCTTAACCCTCTCTCAACCTCTTCCTTCTCTTTCTCTCTTTCCTTTGGATGCTCTCCCCTCATTTTCCTTCCTTCCATCTCCTCTCTTTCTCTCTCTGACCTCCTTCCTCAGCAGTCTCATCCTTTCTACTTCACCCTCTCTTTGTTTCTCTCCACTTCTTGATCAGTGAACACTCACCATTTACTCAACCTCTAAAGACCCCACGGGGCTTCTATAAGGACAAGAAGCTGGCATTCCGGCCAGAGGCATATGGCACAGACAAGAGGAAGAGGAGCTTACCTGAAGGAATCAAAGGTGTTGGCAGCCCAGATATCGGTGCCCAGCATGTCCAGAGAGTTGTCTTTGCTGCCATTCTGGAAGAAACAGGGGATGAGAAGGGTGGCATTATTTGCTAGGTCAGGACACCGAGAAGAAGTGGGCAAAGGCCCATTCCCAGAGAGGGCTGCAGCGGTCTCCCCCCTTGGGTGGTCATTCTGGGCAGGCTGTGGGCTGGAGAGAGCCACTGGAGTGGGCATCCTGGCTGGTGCCCCCAGTAAGAGTCACAAGGACCCCTGGCATCCCCCCAGGCACCAGCCCCCCCCTTCAATGGTATCTGACACCTGTATGGTCAGTACAGAAATAGCCTGGGTCTCTGCTGCCCCCAGCTCATGGCTCTGTCCTCAAAGCTGCCACGCTATTGAGCTGCAGCCTGATAACAGTGGCTTCTTCCCAGGCACAGAGGCTCTGCAAAGCCAGACACAGTGGCAGGTCCGTGTGGAGGGGCTGGCTTCCTCTGGAGTTAAGCCCCCATTTCACAAAATCAGGCAGCACTGAGAAGCCCCCATTGACCAAGGCTACACCAGTGATTAACTTCTCTAAGTCAACCCGCTCCAGTCTTTGTCCCCCAGTATTTCCTACATGATACATCCCGTAGACAGAAAGCACTTTATTCCATCCGGTTTCTATAATATGGCTTCTCTGCCCTTTGGCTGACAATCTCCCCAAGTTGTCCAGCAACGTGCCTTCACTCTTGATGTCATCCATCCCTCGTTACCCCTACAGGCCACTTTCATCATCACACTCTTTACAAACAACACTTCCACCTCTGGTACACCTGGGCGTGTGCATGCCTTATGACCCAGAAGTCACGCCCAGGTACAAACACAACTGAAACGTGCCCAAATGTTCACTAACAGTATGAAGCACAGAGGTGCAGAGCAGGACTCTGCATAACACATCCACACTGGAAACCACCTAAATGCTTACCAGCAGTTGACCAGACACATAAACTGTGGTATAATTCACATACTGGAATTTTACCCAGCCGGGAGAACGAACAAATTAAAACAACATACAATAGCATAAGTAAATTCCCCCAAACACAAAGTAGAACAAAAGAACCCAGACACAAAAAAGTGCCAATTCTATGATTCGATTTATATAAAGTTCAAGAACAGGCAAACTAACCTGTGGAGACAGAATTCAGATAGTACCTGGAAGGGGACCCCAGAGGGGGTACGGGGTGGGGGCTGGTAACGTTCTGTTTCTTGATCTGGGTGCTGGTTACAAAATGTGTTCAGCTTGTGAAAACCCACTGACCTGTACGCACATGATATGTGCACTATTTTCCATGTGTGTTAGGACCTCCTGGTTAGATTCTTGGTAGTATTCCCTGTCTTTATGACTGATCTCTCCCCAAACCTGCCATGTCTCAGGTCCTTTAGCTCCTACACTGGACAATCTTCTTTTGAGACCTATCCCTAGGCCTAGGCCTGGCCAGACACTGAAGACACAGAAGTAGAAAAGTCACAGGCCCTACCTGCAAAGAATGGTGTATGATGACACAAATGTAGTAAATAATTACAAGACAGTGTGATACATACACTGATTCAAGGGGCCACAACTTTCCTGGGGACTTTCCGTGAGCAGAGGTTGCAAGTATTCAGGAGGGTCAGGCAAGCAGAGGGAAAAGCAGGGACAGGGTCATCCTGGCAAAGGGGACGGAGTGTGGAAAGGGCAGGACACAACAGGATGTTCTAGGTAACTTCAGGGCCTCTATGGAGCACAGCAGCCTGGGGAGTGTCCAGGAGCCCCAAGCCCTGGGTGAGTTGGTGGTCTCCAATTGTCTCCACTCTGTCCCGGCCAGGACTTCCTAGGAGCCCCACAAGTATTCCTCAGTGATTGTTGGGTTTGCACGGTGGCCCCCTCCAATGCATATGTTGAAGTTCTAACCCCCAGTACTCAGAATGTGACTCTATTTGGGAATAGGGTGGTTGCAGATGGAATTAGTTAAGATGAGGTCATATGTGTGGGCCCTAATGCAATATGACTGTTCTCATAAAAAGAGGAAATTTGGACACAGAGACAGACACGCACAGAGGGAGGATGCCATGGGGAAATCGGAGGCATGCTGCCACAAGCCAAGGATCTACTGGGAGCTGGGAGAGAGACCTGGACCAGATCCTTCCTTGGTGCCTTCACAGAGATACATGGCTCTTCCAACATCCTGATTTCAGATTTCTGGACTCCAGAACTGTGGGATGACAATACCTTTCACTAGGTTGACCCAGTTTGGGGGTCAGAAGTGTGAAATCAAGCAGCTCTAGCAAAATAATATGGCGATCAACCATCCATCTCTCTACAAACTCCCTTTGTGAGGGTGGTCAGTTGTGTCCCTTTCTCCCGCAGTCAGCATTTGCCCCTGCCCCAACCCCATGACCTTCTCCTGTCCTCATAGTCACACAAACACCTGAGGGCTAGGGTCTCCCAAATCCTACAAACAAAGCAGCCTGGGCAGACAAGCCCAGACCCAGGCCGACTTGGGCTGGTCTCTGACTCCCAACATCCACCTCCCCAGGAGCCAGCCCCTGAAAAGCCCCATCTGCTATCTTCCTTGGTGGCCACTCCCCTGCAGACCACAGCCAACATCACCCCAGAGCCTGCTGAACAAAGCCCCAGTGGATAAGAAATGAACCTGGAGCAGGCTCAGTGACCCCAGCCCTGTGCTTCTCCCAGCAAACGGAGATACCAGCACCTTGACAGAGAAGGCCCACGATGTGGGGATTTGGTTTTGTTTTTGATTCTCTTCATTTTCTTCACGTTGGTCAGAGCTGGTGAGCACACTCTCCTCCCTTACTGCATCATACTCAGCACGCCCGACTCACCAGCCCCTCACGTGGAAACCAACCTAGCTTCCAGGGAGATTGAGGAGTTTGCAGGTGCATTTCAGCCTTTAATGAATCTGAAGAAAAAGGAACACACTGGCCAGTGGAAAGGTTGAGTAGCGCAGCTTCCCAGCAGAGGGGCCCAAGCGCTCGGCCCCTCACAGACACCGGCAGGAGACAATGAGGGGGTGTAGGGAAAAGGGAGGGCCGTCAATGGGGGGGCTGAGGGAACAAAGGGGAGTGGTGTGTGACCTCAGACCTTATCAGTAAAATGGGGACTGGCCCCTCCCAGTGGCACCACCAGCCAGAAGCCCTAGGTTCTAAGTGAAAACTTTCTCCTCCCCCCGTGCCCTGAGAGCTCCTTCTCCTCCCACTGTGCCACAATCCTCCTGTGAATCAACCACGTTTACTTAGGGCCGTAGGCCTCTCCATATGGTGCCAGATGGCAGCTCTGTGCACTGGGTGCTTCCTACCCACACCTGTCCCGTCCCACGTTCCCGCAATCCCTTTCATTACTGACAGGGTCTTACCAACTCAACCTGCTCCTCGCCTGCCCTTCTCCTTCAAAGCTTGGCTCCTCCAGGAAGCTCATCTCACCTCCCAAACTGCAGTCACCTTGCTCTGTCCTGAACTTACCACCCAAGCAGGTGACGTGTGGCAGCAGAGCCCACCTGTGGCAGTTCTCACTCCATCACTCCATCCAGCGATCCCTCCCCTGCACTAGATCAGAGACCCTGGCTGGCAGGCACCTCCCTGGTCCCCCAGGGCTCTTTGCTCACTGCCTGAGAAGTGTCTGCCGAACTGACTTCCACTTCAATGAATTTCCACTGTCTTCCTCAAGCTTGTGTTTTCCTCTTGCCACAGTGACCTTGCCTTGTGACCTCAGTGAAGTCTGGACTTGAGATTCTTTGTATTTAAGTAAAGCGGTCTCTGAGAGTGCAATGCTGTGTGTTACAGATGGGTTTCTTCTGGCACGCACACTGATGCCAAGCCCTCTCCCACCAGGGGCAGACATCACTAATCAATCATGGCATGATTTATAGTCCTCAAATTAGCTGACTGCTAATATTCCAGATCACCCCCTCTCCCTCCCTTCTTGAGTTGCTTCATCATCCTCCCCATCCCAACTCCTGGTGCCTGGCTTGCTTCAAATGCAATTTTGAAATTGCACATGGCTAGAGAGACTCACAATCAACCCCCACAAGGAGACAGCCCCCAGGCCTCCTGAGATGTTAGCTGGTCCGGCCTCAAATGCAATAATCCATGAGCATTTCACAATTTTTTAAGTAGGCTGCATGCCTAACATGGGGCTTGAACTCACAACCCTGAGATCAAGAGTCACACGCACTCTTGACCTAGCCAGCCCTCATGGGTAGTAGAGCATTTCAGATGCAAAGGTCAAAAAACAACAACAAAATCAAAGAAACAAATAAATTCTGCTTCCGAAGTACATGTCTGAGACCTCACCCAGAGTGAAGTTCACCGTCCTTCAGAGTAGCACACGAAGTCTCTTTCCCTGATCCCCTATGCTTTAAATACCCAACTAACTCTGGCACTTACAAATTCAGCCTAAGGGGACCATTGCTTGTCATGGTTCCCTTATAAGAATGTTAAATATTGGGGTGACTGGGTGGCTCAGTTGGCTAAGCATCTGACTTGTGATTTTGGCTCAGGTCATGATGTCAGGGAGCCCCGTGTCAGGCTCCACACTCACCCGGGAGTCTGCTGGAGATTCTCTCTCTCCCTCTCCCTCTGCCCTTCCCCCGACTTGCGCTCTCTCTCTCTCAAATAAATAAATAAATAAATAAATAAAAAGTTAAATCTTCCAGGTTTTTTTCCCAAATTGTTTTCTTGCGGCAAAGTGCACACAACATAAAATTTACCATCCTAACCATTTCTAAGTATATGGTTCAGCGGCATTAAGTACGTTCACATGGTTGTGCAGCCCTCATCATCATCCTTCTCCAGCACTCACCCTGTAAAACTGGACCTCCAATCCCACTGGATGCTAGCTCCCCATTTCCCCTCCCCCTTCCCCAGCCCCCACCTTCCTACTTTCTGTCTCCATGATTTGCACCACTCTGATACCTCACCCGAGTGGAATCATACAGGATTTGTCTTTTTGTGACTAGCTGACTTCACTTAGCATAATGTCCTCAAGGTCCATCCATGAGCCCAGCCTCACACCTGGAGCCAGACTTGTAAGCCCCTTGACTACAGCTACCTTCTCTTCTTGGGCCTCCACAGTGGCCAAGCTAGGCACACAGTAGGTTTGCCTCCAATGCCTGCCAACCAATTAAATGGACTCCACCCTGCTGCTTTTGAGTCTGAACGATTGATTCACAGATTGGGAAGTCAAGATCAATTTACCAGCCTAGGATTCAAGGCCACTGAAGAGCGAGGCATGTGGGCAGCAGAGAGAATGACTATGATGAAGGGATGGGAAGGTCACAGCCAGGAAAAGAATAACGTGGACGGGACCCCGGACCTGTGTCACTCAGCAGCCCCGGAGGAGGTGATGGCCCTGGGCAAGAAGGAAGGCCCTCAGGCCACTGAGCTGGAGGTGCCGAGGGCTGTGGGCCAGAGGTTCGGCCGGTCTTTGCTGAATGGGACAGAAGGTAGCCCCATTAACAGGTGAGAGGGCAAGTCTGGAGAAGCTCACAATGAAAGTCTGGGTCACAGGGGCTGACCTATTTATTGTCGCTCTACTTGACGCAATAACTGCAGCATATAACAAGAATCTGGATGTTTCCTCAGAGCTTCTTGTAATGCAATGTGACAGGCATATAATCACTGCATGCAACCGTTTCTCAACAGGGGCTGGAGACACTGCCTGGCACTTGGAAGCAAAATCAATCTCCATCAAATCTCAGCCCAGAGAGGGAAGAACCTCACCTGCTGAGCCTTCCTTTGCTGTCCCTTGTCAATGCAGAGGTGGTGGCCTGGGCACTGCCCAGAGGGACCAGGCCTTACTTGGCAGAGTGACTGAGTGCCACAGTGAAACTGGACCACCAGGAACCAAGAGCTTCACACGCCCATCCCCAGCGCCCCAGCCCTGTGCTGGCAGCATCCAAGCTGACCATGAGGCCACCTCGCCATGGGGCTTCAGATCCTGTCTAAGTCCTTGAAGTGTCTGGATATTCCCCCTTTCTTGAGTTCTGGACTCCGATCCTCAAACCTTGCAACCCCCAATATACACACCACCTGTTTCACAAACCCTCTTATGATTGCAGAGAGGTTCATCCATGAGCCCAAGTAGGTTGTAAGTTACAAAGAGGCAGGATCCTGCAGACAGACAGACAGACCCACAGACAGGCAGACGGCCATCTGATTTCTGGAACCTCACACCTGGAGCCACACCCACCTCACTCTCCAAACCACCCGTGCTCACACTGAGGAGCCACGTGAGAAGCAAGGACAAGCAGAGGACAGAGCAGAGGGTGACCAGGACTTGGCTTGTTCCCAGGCGCCCCCTGCGCTCTCAAGCGTCGGCTTTCCTGGCACACAAGTAATGCGTGGTGTTAACGTCAAGGGCTCTGAGGCCACACTGTGATGCCCAAGATATGGGATTATATTCCTCTTTGGACCACTGTGCTCTTCCTGGACTCAGAGAAACAAATGTCCTCCCTGCCCCCAGTCTTTGTTTCTGACAGGAACCAGCTCAAGACCCCTCCTCTCTGCCCCTCTGCCGTGTCCTCGAAGCTTGTGCCCCAGGAACCCACAGCACGTCCAGCGCTTCCTAACTCTTCGGCTGCAGAGCTTCCCAGTGGTGTTCTAGAAACACTAATCCACTGGCTCTCAGATGTCAATATGCATCAGAATCATGTGGAGAGAGGGGCATTGCTAGGTTAAATTTAGTGCAGCTGGGGTGGTCCACGAAACACACTTTCAGAAACACTGGATGTTAGAAGGGTTTTGTGGGGGACACACAAAAAAAGGTTCCTTCATCAAATGTTTGGGATACACCGGGTAAAAGATTGTTAAATAAATTACTTTATTGCAAAACTTCTCAGTGCCTTTATTGGCCTTGGATGGAGATTGACTCTTCAAGAGGTGGCAGTATAGTATGCAGTATTCCCCAAACTCCTTTGGCCAAAAACCCACCCCATCCTTCCTCTTTATTCCACAGAGCATTTTTTGGCGGTGGGAGGGTGGGAGGGGCAGGACCAGGGTTCCACAGAACCTACTTTGGGAAACAGTCTTCTAACCCTCTTCCCCAGTGATTCTGCATCCCCTCAATTGGGAACCCTGGCTTCACTTTTTTTGTTGCATCCCTCTGCCCACTCACCCCTCATCCTAGCCACGGGACCCAGCTTTATTCATTAAAAACTTTTTAGCAAGGATTCGGGTATCCGGGCATTGAGAGCCCCCCACAAAACTGCACTGGCTTCCTCAAGAACATCCTCCAGTTTGCCATTCCTGTGGCTGCAGTTTTTCTCTGAGCCCCATCCCTGGCCCACCCGGGGGTCGGCTGGCCCCTGCCTCCCAGGTTGCTGCAAGGCCGAGGTTCTGAGAAGCCTCATCAGGAGCAACCACCCTTTTCAGTGGATGGTGTTTAGCACTTAAACGCTGCCGAATCCTTCACAACAGCCCCTTTCCCTGGCAATTAGGGGGCCTCATGCCAACGTGAACCATGCTGCTCTCAGGCCAGAGCACAAAGAGATAATGAGCACTTTACACCACGTGGAGAAGAAAAGGAAACAGCCTGCCTGCGGGCAGGGAGACTGGAGCCGCCTCTGAGGGCCCCGCAGGTGTGCACGGCTACCCCCAGCTCGGAGGTGGGGGGCTGGACTCCGGGCGATGACAAGAGCAAAGGCGCTGAGGCAGCACTTGCCAAATGCTGGCCACCCTCTGAGCACTTCACACTGGTTACAACCTTAGGAAGCCCCATTTCACTGATGAGAAAACAGGCTCAGAACCTACCTGTGTTCAGAGAGCTAGTTCCTAGGATGGGAATGTAGACAGGGTGGCCCAGAGTTTACGCTCTTAACCGTGGCACCGTGCAGTGCCATCACCCAAATAAACCATGACCCCAGCGCGGATTGCTCTAATGCAGTAAGGTATCCATCCCCCCCCGCCCAAGACAGCTGGGTTCTCCAAGTTATCTCTGCCCACGTCTGGGAAGGTAGCGTGGGCGGAGGGAGTAAACCGCCTGCAGTGAAGTGAAGAGGGCATCTGGGGGTGTGAGCTGGGCTGGATAAAGATGGCAGGGGGCGGGGGCTCTGTGCCTGGGTGAATGAAACCAGGTGGGAGTACACTGCACGCTAGAAAAACATGCTAAGTCAGGAGCAGTAGGAAAATAAACCCTCCTCTGTGCCGCCGTCTTTGCTGTATTAGTATACAACTGTGGAGTGGTTTTTGCTCGTGCATGTGCATGTGTGTGGGTATATAGGTGTGGACAATTCCAGGCTACGAGGGTTTAGAGACTAAGCAGAACTTGACTGAATCGGACATCCAGCAGCAGGAGGACTGCCCCCATTCCTGGGAGGGTCACAGTGAAGTTCCAGCTAGAGGAAGCTGGGGCATGTTGGTCTGGACTTCCCCAGTATGTCTGCTATTTGTCCACTGTGCCAGGGGCCACTGAGGCAGGGGTGGCCAGCCTTTGGTCCTGGCCTCCCACAACTGAAAGTCCAGTAGGGGAGCAGCTGTGTATACACAGCCCGGTGCTGGACACCAGAAAGCAAAGGGCAGTAGAGCCCCTGCTCCTCAGAGGGCTCATTATCCCAGTCCATTTCCCTTCTCAGTGTAGAATGTTCTCTACAGATTCTGCCCATCATGAGGGCCAACAGCAAGCCTGACCCTCATGTGGGTTCTCTCACTTCAAGGACACAGGTTCCCAGCGTAGCTGACTGGGAGGGCCATCCCTTTAGACACAGACGAAACTTCTCTCCTTCCTCTCAAAAGACCCCACCCCAACTCCCCTGCCTCAGCCCCGATCTATCACCCACAGAAGTGGACTAGCACAGTGCTAGTCCTGAGGCTATCATCCCTGCCCTCGAAGGTCTCACCACCCCACCAGGAATCACAGAAACAAAGAGAACAATGGAAGATGGCATGTGGTCAAGCACCACATGACATGATACCTGCCAACCCTGTGGCTGGTTTTGGGGGAGAGAACAGAGGTGCTCCAAGACTCCAGGAAAACTTCCTTCGAGTAGCAACATGGTTTGGATTAAAAGTGGGGAAAGCAGGATTCCAGGCCTGCAAGCTGCATCCTGGAGGGCTCAGGAGAGTCACTCAGACCTGTGCTGTTCCCTCTGCACGATGAGTCTTTGGACTGGACCAGTGACTCCCAGTTGGGGTGGGTTGGGGTGGGGAGAGCAGGTGGACCATATGAGACACTGAGACCAAAGGCCCCTGAAGGCATCTCCCAGGCCCAAACAGGGGCTTCCTACAGGCCAGGTCTGAAACTCCTCTTAGGCTCTAATTAAACCAGAATTTGAAAAACAGTCCTGTCCTAGTAATTCCGCGTGTGTGTGAGTGCGTGTGCATGTATGTGCATGTTTGTGTTCAGCACCAAGGACAGCATCCCACATGCTGGTGGGAGACAATGATAGATTCCGCCCCCCCAATATTTTAATGCCCCTACAATAGAAGGATCTTTGGGGCAGGAGAATGGCAGAACAACCAGCACAGAGGGCCTCTTGGATGGCACCAGAGCTGAGTTCAGGAGCAGGAAAGGCCATTCCTTTCATTCTGGAACTTTCTTGTCTATCCATTCATTCTGTCCCTTCCTTCTCTACTAGACCCCACTGTCTTTGAATTAAAACCCAAAGGGAAATGTGGGAGATAATGACTGAAGCCTGTGACCAAGTATATTTCTTTGAATTCAATCCTTTCTGCCCACTCTCTTTGGCTAACTAAGTTTGTGCTTTCGGATTTAAATGGCCATGTTATTTGAAACTGTCCTGGACTGGGCCACACCACAGGCCCCTTCTGGCTGGCTTCCTATTCAGCATCTGCTGAAATAATGGGGGCCATTCACTTGTCCCCAGTTGTCCACGCTGCCCATGCCCCTCTGCAGAGAAAGGATCCCATCCTCCAAGGCTCCTCACTAAGCCTTCTTGAAGCTCCCCAGGCCCCAGCGATACTCCCTACTGCCAGCCCCAGACTCAGAACCATAGAAGGCGAGGGAGGAAAGGAATTGAGAGATCATTGGGTCCAAGGGGTGACCCGGGGCTTCTACAGAGGTGCTCCCAGAGCAATGAAGTAGATGAAGTGGGAGAGACAGCAGGTGGGCTCCTCCTTCCCCCGCCTCACCAAGCAGTTTTGCCCCTTTTGTTTTCCTTATGGGATTTCGCTGAAAGATTCTAAAGAAACGAAAGGTTCTGTTCTTTAAAAAAATTAACTTTTATTTTAGGTAATTGTAGATTCACATCTAGCTGTAAGAAATAACCCAGGGATCCCCTGTACCCTTCACTCAGTTTCCCCCATGGGGAAACTTGTAAAAGTATAGCTCAATAGTAAAACCAGGATATTGACATTGATACAGTCAAGATGCAGAACATTTCCATCAGCACAAGGCTCCCACCTGTTGCCCTTTTGTGCCAAAACCGTTTCATTCTGCCCCTCCCTTCCCTAATCCCTGGAACAGCTAACCTATTCCCCATTTCTATCATCTTGCCATTTCAAGAATGTTATATATATGGAATCAGAGTATGCAACTTTGGGGGATTGGCTTTTTTTTACTCGGCATAATACCCAGGTTATGGCATGTGTCACTAGCTGATTCCTTTTTACTGCTGATTGCCACCGCTTGTTTTAACTGTTCACCTGTTGAAGGACAGCTGGGTTGTTTCCAGTTTGGGGCTATTATGAATAAAGCTGCTATAAACATTTGAGTACAGGTTTTTGTGTGAACATAAGTTTTCATTTCTCTGGGATAAACACCCGGGAGTAAAACTGCTGGATCGTATGGTATTTGCAGGTTCAGTTTTTTAAGAAACTGCCAAATTGTCTTCCAGAATGGCTGTACCACTTTACACTCCTACCAGCTATGTATGAGTGATCCAATTTCTCTGTATCTTCACCAGCATTCAGTGTTGTCACTATTTTTTTTTAATTAGCTATTTTGATAGGTGTGAAATCTCTCATTGTGGCTTTAATTTGCATTTCCCCTACAGCTAATGATGTTGCACATCTTTTTGTGTGCTTATTTACCATCTGTACATCCTTTCTCTTCAGGGAAAAATGTCTCTTCATATCTTTTGTCCATTTTTTAATTGCATTGTTTTACATGCTGAGTTTGGGGAGTTCTTTATATATTCTGGATACTAGTCCATTTGTCAGATACATGTTTTGCAAAATTTTCTCCCTCTCTGTAATTTGTCTCTTCATCCTCTGAACAGGGGTTTTCCCAGAGCAAAGTTTTTAATGTTGATAAAGTCTAATTTCTCATCTCAGTGTTGACATCTACTGATTGTCTTTTCTCCATTTAGTTTGAAATATTTCTGGTTCTTAGTAAGACAAATGATTTTTTTATTGCAGTAAGGACACTTCCATGTTATGTTATGAGACCCTGAATTGTATTTAAGTCTTCTGTTTTAACTGGCTTTTTGTAATAACACTCTGGCAGGGAAAGGCGGGGGGCACAGCCTCAGTACTTCCAGTGGAGGCAGAAGTCCAGGGGTACACTTTTCATGACTAGGAGGTGGGAATTCTAGGTGGGAGTTTTAGGATTCCACAGAGTCCCCAGTGACCCTGCCGTGGGGGGTGGCCTCATTACCACTGGGCAACAGTGGAAGTCCCAACTTTCTATTAAAATTTCCTCTGACACAACCCACCAGGGAGAGAAGGGGTGCCTCAAAACTGCTGAGTGGGGGTGGAAGTCCAGGCCCCCACACGGTCTCCAATAATACCATGGGGTGCTAGGGGTCCTACTTATGAGCTGGCAGGGATGAAAGTCTCAGCTTCCTGCCTGGCCTTTTCTGATAACCACCCCAGTAGGGGTGGGAGGGCTCATTACAACACTCTGAGAGTGGCAGTCTAGACTCCCAGTGGGTCTTTGCTGGTGTGGGTGAGGGTGGGGCCACACTTTGTTCTGTGCTACTTGGCTGGAGTAGAGCAGTTATTGTCTAAAACTTTTCTATCTTGATAGGTTGCCCTCTGCCTGGACCTTTGCTTAGAGAGACCAGACTTTTATTGGGACTTTAAAAATCTGTGTCCACTGCCATTTCCTGGTTACCTCCTTCTTTGGCCCCAAGTCTGGGATGTTTTTACTCCCAGGTGTTTTACTTTCCAGTTTTACTCCCGGGTGTTTATCCCAGAGAAATGAAAACTTATGTTCACACAAAAACCTGTACTCAAACCTGTAAAAAGGAAACCCAGGGAAGTCATGACTGTGTCCTTGCTTGGGTCCCCCAAACCCTAGCTGGTCTGCCTTCTTATCTCCACCTTTCAGAATCTTATGTTTGTTTTACACAGAATGTCCAGGATTTTAGTTGCCCTTAGCAGAAGGAATATAAAAAAGAACATCTACTCCATCTTCCCAAAGCAGAAATCTAGGTCCATATTTTTAACAAAATATTTGGATGGCCTTAAGTCTAGATCATCTCGTTTTTCAGAGGGAAACGGGCTACTGCAAGATGATGTGTCTCACCATGATCGTAGAGTAAGTCAGAGGTACAGAGGCTAGAACTCATGTCTCCTTGCTCTCAGTCCAGTGCTGTTACCATGACAGCATGGCGCCTCCTCCCTTGTGCCTGCGCATCTGACCTCCTCTGCCCGCTGCAAGGTCCCCCGCAGACACCAGACCCATTCCTGCCTGTATTCCCATGCTGCTCTGGACTGTTGCTTTCCCACTAGAGAAAGTCTTATTTCTCTAAGCAGACTCCAGGTTCTCTGAGGACAGAGTCCATGCCACATGGCTCATACTACTGACTGCAGGGGCTCAATGGGTGGCTGCTGTTTCCCTACAAGTCAACCATCGCTACTGTTTTAAATGTTGTAGCCTGGTTTCTTCAGGTGAGCTGGAGCCAGAAGTTACCTTGAGGACAAGGATAGGTGGTATCTTCTGGAAAATAGAAGCTCACATGCTGGCCGAACCAGAGTCTGCAGAATCAGATCATGCCAACAGGACCGTGTTCAGTTTGGGGAGGCTTATTAGGAGGAATGATAGTCTGTAGGATGGGACAGGACCTAAGAACCATCAGGTCATGTCCCAGACATCTCAGCACTGCAGTGTAAGTGTCTGTCTTCTCCTCTCTAACCTCTATGTAAACAGAGACTGAGCCCATCACCTTCACCATGCTGCTTCCCTGCAAGCTGCCCTCCATGATGACGTGATGATTAGATCAATGTGTGAAAAAACCAATAAATAATCAGAGGAATGAACCAACTTAACCGTGACAACGGGCAACAGCTGCAGGAATGAGGATATTTAGCTTAAAACACAGACTTGCCATGCTGGACTGCTGTGGGCGAGACTAAACAGCCGGGGACAAAGGAGGTAAAACTAAAACTATCAGCTGGAGCTTGGAGAAGGTGGTTTGGGGCTAAATCAGAGAAACACGTTCTAATCAATGGAGCTGCCTAACAATGTTCTGAGATGCCTTTTGAAGGAGTGAGCTCCCCATTACTGGAAATGTCCAGCATCTCAACAGCCATATGAGGGGGCTCCTGCGCTGCCGGGTGGGGGGTTGGATCAGGTGACCTCTGAGCTCCTGGTCATCCTGAGAGCCCATGATGTTTTAGGGGCTCTGGATCTGATGTGGGAGGAAGAGGTCAGCCCCAGCTCCTGGGGAGCTTCTACTAGAGGTGGCGCATGTGAGAGTTATTCTAGCCAGTCACCAAATAGTTCTAGCTTCCTGAATTCCAGGCACATAGTAGGATTATACTTTGTAGGGTGCTTATGATTGGGTGGAGCCATGTGACCGGTTCTAGGCAACAAGCTAAGAGGGGAAGTAATGTGTATTATATCTGGGTTGGAGTGTTAACTTGCCAATGCAAGACCCTCCAGTGGTCCTTCTCCCTCTATCCTGGTGACTGCTGAGAATGGCAATTACTCCATCAAGCTAGGTCCTGGATGGGTTGTTAACGGTTACCGAGATTCAAGGCTGTTTGTTGCTGCAGCATGACCTAGGCTATCCTGACTGATACAAGGGGACAGACTTTACCTGGATGGAACACCGGAGACAACAGAAGATATACAAGGTACATAAGCAGGGGTGGGATTGGACAGCAGTTCCAGCATCTCAGCTGAGTGCACAGACAGCGCCGCATCTACCACCCTCATTCCCACCACTCCTGTCACCCCAACACAAACCACCCACTCCAGGTGTACGCTCTCCTGCTGCCCTAACATCCCAATATTGCACCCAACTTCAAGCCTTGTGAACGCCATTTCTTCTCTTTTCACCCTCTTCTCTCTTCCCTTCTGTCTGGTCAAGCGTCCTAACCATTCCTGAGAGCACAGATCAGGTCTCATATTCTACAAGGCATCTCTCTACCCACAGAGACGAAAAGGACCACTCTTTGGAATGCCCACAGTATCTGTGGTCAGGAGATATCTTTGGGGGACTTAACTGGGTGCCTTGTATATCTTCCATGTTAAGTGGCCTCTACTCCACAAACAGGTAATGAGCCCAAAGGCTCCAGCTCATCTGTGTCTGCCAAGCTCACAGCAGATACTCAATAAATACTGACTGAATAGAAGTGCCATGGTATTTCTACTAAGATATCATTTGTATTAATGAGTTTAACTGGCACTGAACCAAATACTATAATTACTGGAGGGCAACAAGATGACTGGCAGAAAACTCCTTTTACCCTTTCCTATGGGTCAGAGGTAAGCCATGTATTTGAGGCTCACCTCTGCCTACCACCTGCCATCTCTTGGGTCTAAGTCAATGTTGGCGTCTAGAATGAACCCAGCTGCAGGTCAACACAGGTATTAGGGAGGGTAAGGGAACAGTGGAGAAATCAGACAAATCCAGACTTGCTGCTACTTTTAGCAGTTATCTGGATCCAACTGGTCATTTCTGGAGACCCAGAAACAATGAAAGAGATTTCCAAAGAGGTTCAGAGAAATCTATCATTTTGCGGAAGAGGCACTGGAATGTGTGCCACACCTGGACCAACATCTGGTTCTCTGGACCCTTGGCACAAGACTCTTTTCACTCCTTCCTGAGGCTTCATTTGTTAGTGGATATCATGATGGCACAGGGGAGTGCCCTTCTCTCATCATTTCAGGTAATGTGGGATCCCAGGCCATTGGCCAGGACTCAAAGACATCACTTCTAACACACCCCCAACTTTCCTAGGGCTCTGCATGAAACTGCCCGATAAGGAAGTGTGCCCATCAGGCTCCCAGTGAAGATTTCATTGCCTTGCTCAACAGCCAACGCTGCAGGCCAACAAGTTCTTCAGTCAGGGAGGACTAATCAGGACTAATCAGACGCTCTGCTGTTGTTGTGCACATTAATTTTCTTCCCGTGGCACTTCTGTGCAGACAGAGAAGAGCTGCTAGCTCCTGACCTCATACAACCTTCCATATGCCTTTGGCTTTCTTCCCTGAATGCTAAATCCCATGCTGGCACCTTGAGACATTTTCTAAATGCACCAGGTTACACTCTTTCCTATCAGCTACTTTCCTGTAAATCATCTCCACAATGATTCCCCTACTACAGTGAAAAGCTGGAAACGACTACAACTTCCTAAGTGACTAGGTGATGGATGAGCTCTCTTGGAAAGAGGCTGCCAGGACACCAAATACTCCCCAATACGGCTGAATCCCAATTGTGGGCAGGTAGATAGCCCAATTTCCTCTGAGCCCCTTCCTCTTATCTCATGGGACTCAGCCTGCCCTAGGTTATCCCCACTTTGTATCTCTGAAAGGGCTCAGAGAGGGCAAGGGTTTTTCCCTTCCCCTTCTCCTTACATTAGTTGAAATAACAAAATATATAATGCCAGTGCATGGCTAACCCCCAAATGGTGCCTGCACCTGGGCTACTCATTCAGGGCACGGTTTGTGACCTGCCACACAGAGCTCCCTGGGCAGAATGCAGAACCTCAGCATCCTCCTGCTGGCCCCCACTTTCCTGGGCCCATGTGGCTAAGGGGGAATGCCAACTCAGCCAGCCACCCGTTTCAATCTACCTTTAGTTCCCTCTGAAATTCTCCCCCATGGGTGAATGTGGGGTAGCAGAGCTGTTCCACCATCCCAACGACCTCAGAAAGTTCAGCAAAATTGGTGGTGAGAGGAATAGAGCCCACCAGGGACTGACTGCATGGACTGGGCCTGGGCCAACTCAGTGCAGTCTCAGGAGTCTTAACTGAGTGACTACTGTGTGCAAAGCCCTAGGCAGGGGTGGTCAGAGATATAGAGGCAGCCCTAGCACTCATCTCAAGGTTGACCAGCTGGCTGAGGGGATAGCCAAATGTATGTGGAACAGTTTCATTCAACATGAATTTGTGACCCAGGAGACCGCTCTCAAAAAGGCCTCGTCCTCTGGGCACATCAGGGAAGAGAGTCAGGTTTATATGTGTATTTAAAATTTTAATTTTAATTTCAATTTTTTTTTTTTTTTTTTTAGAGAGAGAGGGAGGGAGCGAGAGCAAGTGGGGAGGAAGGGGCAGAGGGAGAGGGAAAGAAAGAATCCCAAGCAGGCTCCATGCTTAGTGTGCAGCCCGATGCGGGGCTCGATTTCATGACCTGAGATTATGACCTGAACCAAAATCAAGAGTCGGACGCTCAACCAACTGAGCCACCCAGGCACCCTGAGGCAGGTTTATTTTAACCAGACCCCATCTCCACCTTCCTGGGGCTCTTCCCCCATAATGAACCTATGTCTCAGTTCCACCTGCCAAGAAATGATCAAATATGAGCCTTTTATGATTTCTTCTTTAAATTCAGTTGCATTCATTTTGTCTAACCCCGCTTACCCAAGCCAACTGTTCAACTGCTTCCTGAAGGTGGGATTGGGGGTCAGCTCGTGCTCGTGGTGCCAAGGTGCCCCATCCCACTGGCCCCCAGCCCTGCTCCATCAGCCTACGGTCTGGCCGACTCCCCACCCACTGTTCTCCAGGGGCGTGAACCTGGCCATGAAAGGACAGCGTGGGGTGAGGGAGGCAGATGAGGGGCAAGTGGGAGCACAAGTCATTCGCAGCCCCCTGGAATCCTGTTGGGAGTGACAGGAGAATGAGACCAGAGGGAATGGAAGAGGGGGCCCAGAAAAGGTGATAAAGGGGAGAGAAAAAAAAAAAAAGGAAGATTCTGGGAAGATTCCAGCACCAGATACCTACTGACCAAATAATAGAGAGCTACTTTTTTGGTCTCTCATTTATCAGCCACTTATGTCCCCTATCCAAGAATTTCAACCCCTTCCTGGAACCTTCTGGTTCTTGAGTCCCCAGATCCAAGCCCGCCTTTGCCACTGAAGAGTTAAAGGAGTCTTTATGTAGGAAATTGGCAGACAGTGCTCCTGATGTTCTGGGCCTCAGGCCATGGCTGGAGGGATTCAGGGAGGATAACACGGGGTTCCTGACCAAGCACCGGTAGTCTAGTGGCAGGGACAACAGTCCTCCGTGGAAGGACACCTACTACAGTAAAGCAAGGGAAAGGGCCAAATAGGGGGAGGGGCAGGTGAGAGACCTGGGTTCAAGTCCCAGCTGGGTCAGGTCATGACACCTCCATGGACTTCAGTTACAAAGTGGCACAGAGAAGCTAGACAAACCCTCAGAGGCCATCGAGTTCTCTGATTTTTATAGGAGAAAGCTGAGGACGAAAAGAATTTCTACCAAGTTTGTGGCAGAGCAAACAGGAGAACCTGGGTCTCCTGCCTCCTCCCTGACCCACAACCCCAACCCAGGGTTCTCGTTATGGCCTCCTGCCCAAGAAACAATGAAACACACACACACATCTTGTAGTGTGAGAGGGCAGCTATCCCCCCACACCATGGCATACAAAGGCCGGCAGCCTAAGAAAGATCTAGAACTGAGGCCACTGACCATCTTCGCTTAGGACAGAAGAGAGATGAGTTGATTTAATCAGAAGTCAGACACAAGCAAGTGGGCTCAGGGCAATGTGTGAACGGAGCTGCTCTGAAACTGGGAGCAGGTGAGTGCAGGAGCCAAGAAAGGCTCCCCCTATCTCTCTGGACAGGTACAGCATGAGGCTGGGCTGACCGTTGGGGATGGATGCGTTTTTTCAGCCTCCAGTCCCATGGTCTTCCAGGAAGAAGGTATCAGCAAAAACAGATGGATGACCAGGAGGGGGTGTACGGGGCCTGAGGGTCACCAGAGCAGCTGCCTCTTTCCTCCTGGCCTCACACCCCACACCTGTGTGGGTACCCCCTGGGGATCTCACAGGCAAGCAGGAGGGACAGAAGCAGCCGTTTTCCAGCCGGAAACAGGAAGCTGGATGGCTGGCGGGTCTGGGGGGACTGACACCTCACCCCCACATTCTACCCCTCCAGGTCCTCTGCAAACCTGGAGCAGAAGTGATCTCAAGTGCCCCTCCAGCACCCAAACCCTAGGAGGCCCACTGTTTGTGGGATCCATCACCAACGCTGATGTGCGAACCTCCAAGGTCATTCGGGCTACTGCCGTCTACTATTCCACGCCTCATTTATCCACTCTCCTCTCAATGGCCATGCAGTTGTTTGCAGATGTTGATGCAAAAATCATCAAATGACGAAAAAAATCTCAGGAATCTATGTGTTTTGAGGAGGGGGTGTTTCACTGTGGGCTGCGTGTTCGGGGAGAACTTTCCAGAGAGCAGACTGCAACCCTCCTCTCTCCTATTTCCTGCTCTCTCCTCATCACCACGGCTCAGGAGAGCGGTCACGAGTCAGCCCAGGAACCCAGACAGACAAGACACGTGAGCACCCCCAAAGGAGCACAGAGCTGGTTCCCTACCTGCTGCGGGGGGGCTCGCCCTCGGGAGAAGGGACAGCTGCTGTCTAGCCGCTCACCGTGGTCTGCTGCCCACTGCAGGAGAGAAAGGAGTGGTCAGTGATGGCTGGACACATAGGCTCGTCCTCACCCTGCCGGGGCCTTGCCGAGACGGCCCTGCCCTTCTGCAGGAGAGCCAGGAAAAAAGCCTACTTGGCCATTTTCAAAGACAAATCCTTCCCTATCAGCGGGTCCACTTTGGCATCTCCAAATTCCACCTTGAGGTGACCTCTCTGGTGCATGCTTGGGGAAGGCAAAGTTACTTCCCTTCACCTAAGCCCACCAGAAATGATCGAGCCCGGCTACCTTCCAGAGTCAACCACACAGGACACAGGGTGGTTGTATTTTGAACAACCAGCACAGCGTCTGACTGCCTGACCCGGAGGGGAGGCATATACGTGTGGATCTTCCCGTGTACCCAGCTCCAGGAGACAATGGACCTGTGGGCTGACAGGAAGAGACCCAGACTGGCCATCAGAAGCCTGGCTCCAGCCCAGTCCCAGCATTCACTCCTCAAGAGCTCAGAGACCTGCGGTGCCCCAAAGTGTGGTCTGACGGCCACTTGCATGAGATTCCCCCCAAACCTGCTGCACGGGGGTCCCTGGGTCCCACCCTCCACCCTCAGTGAGGGTGGGGCTGAGCTGCTGCATTTTGACAAACTCCCTAGTGATGCACCAGAAGTCTGAGAGCCGCTGAAATCCATGGATTTCCCAGACTTTGTCTGGGCATCTACAAAACAGGGCCGGCCAGGCTGGCTGACTGCAAGGTTGAAATGAAGGACCTCTGTAAACGTATAAAAACACCGTAGAGATATTAAGTAGTTGTAACAGTACAGCTTTTCCTCTGTAAGGTGTCATCGAGCTATACGGTGGTGTTTTTAATTCTCGTTAAATGTTATCTAGCCCCTTAGGCTAATGTTGAACACTGACCTTGACCCACACCAACACACGAAGAGCGGAGGAGCCCAATATCTCTGTTTGACATACTTGGTCAAAACAGAGTGAGTGTGAACGGCTCGAGGCCAGTGCAGTTCCCCGTGTTATAAAACCTTAGCTGGTCACACCCTCCTGACTGTGGGTCAAGGGCACGACCTTTGTCACAGAGCCCCTGACACAGGCCAGTATAAGAGCAGCGCTATCCAAATGAAATAAGACGAGGACCACAAATAGGAGCCACAGAAGTAATTTAAAATGATCTAGCAGCCAGATTTTAAAAAGGAAAAGCCTAACTTAAATTTAATAATATATTTTATTTATCTCAATATATCCAAAATATGATCACTTCAACAGGTAATTCATATGACATTATTTTTTTTTTAATTTATTTATTTGAGAGAGAGAATGTGTGGGAGGGGAGGGGCAGAGGGAGAGGGAGAGAGAGAATCTCAAGCAGATTCCTCGCTGAGCTCGGAGCCCTGTGCAGGGCTCGATCTCATAACCCTGAGATGATGACCTGAGCCAAAATCAAGAGTTGGACTCTTAACCGACTGAGCCACCCAGGCGCCCCAAAACAGTATTAATGAGATCTTTTATATTCTTCTTTCCATACCAAGTTTTTGAAATCTACTTAGAGTACATGTCCAATTAGACCAGCCACATTTCAAGTGTTTGAGACACACGTGACTAGTGGCTATGATACTGGATGGCACAGCTCGAGGGAAGCAGCGGGGCAGCAGTCCCGGGCAAATGTGTCCTAACAGCCACGTCTGGCCCATCCCTCTTGGGCACTGCCGAGGAGCTGACCCCTGCAGACTAGGATTCCCAGCCTCCTGTGTCAGCTGGCTTCCAGCTGGGTTCGGCCACTGGGAGGCAGAAAGAAGGAAGAAGCCAAGGTGCTGGTTTCTCCCCTCTCCCTGTGCCTCAGGGAGGGCCCTGCCGGCAGGGACTGGGTCTCCTTCATGGCTCCAGACCTCACCAGATGAGCCTTCTGTGCATGACCCTGACTCCTGGGCTCTGGCAACACCATCTCCTTTTGTGCCTCAGGCCTGGAGGTGGGATTGGCTTCCTGGGATTGCTAGTATCTGGCTTATTTCGCTTCTCAGCTCTTTTATCATCTGGGTAACCAATTGCCTGGATTAAATTCCCTCTGTCTGGATATTTGCAGTCTCAAAGCATCTCCCCCAATATATTTATTAACTATATCAATTATTAAGTATAATAAATATATTAATTAATTAGTTATATGAAGGAAAGTGAGAAATCCACCAGACACCACCTCAACCGAGAGATGGGGGATAACACTGGCCATAACCAAGCCTATCAACATCGTGGACTCCCGAGTATGACGTGCTTCTGAAGTGTTCTTGCCAAAAATGTACAACCTCAATCTAATCAGGAAGATTTTCTATGAAACAAGTAACCAGCACTCCTCAAGTCAAGGTCATGGAAAACCAGACCCAGGAAGGATGCACAGACTGGAGGAGAATAAGGAGACATGACAACTGGATGCAAATCTGGATCTTGGAACAGAAAAAGGGATGTTCGTGGGAAAACTGGTGAAATCTGAATAAAGTCTTATGATACCGATGTTAAATCCTTAGTTCTCATTATTGTACTATGGTGAGGTAAGGTGTTCGTATTAGGGGAAGCTGGACAGGTCCATGGGAACACGCTGTACTATGTTTACACCTTTGCCTTAAGTTTAATTAAAATAATTTCAAAATAATTAGTAATACGTATATGTATGTATGCATACGTATTTTTTGAATGATATATACAGATAAGCATATGTACGTACATATGTGCATAAAGTGTTTAAACTACCATAAAAACAATTCTTCTGTTTTATACCCTTGCAGTGGCTTCTCCTTTCCTGCTGACAGGGTAGGGGGTGGCCAAGGCCCACAGCGAGTACGGGCTGGGATCACGCACCCTCCATCCCATCCTAGGACAGCCTTGCAGAGAAAGGCTTCCCCCCATCCCAGGTGTCCCAAACCCTTCACCCCCAGCTGCACAGCCCCTGTGTGACATCTCCTGGAGGAGTGACTCGTGGTTGGGCACGCTCCTGGGGTCAGCAAGCAGGGCGGGGAGGCTCGATGGCTCCCCTTGCCAAGCAAGCAGAGAGAAGGCTGAGGTTTCACACACTGCCAGAGGTAACCTCACCCCCTGCTTAGGCTTTCCGAGAGCAGTTCCAAGCTCCCGAGAGATGGCTCTGCTTTGTCAAAGTCATCCCTAACTTAGTATCCTCCAACCAGAAGCCATTTCCTGGGCGCTTTCCATGCAGGACCTGCAATAAGCACCTCCCTTCGTGGGAGAGGCGAGCTGTCTGATACAGCGATGCCAGGTGGAAGGCAAGGCTGAGAGAAGAAAGAGCTATGCCCTTGGCAGGGGACCTGGGGGGTGGTGCGGGGAAGGAAAATGGGCAAGTGGGGATTCCCAGAGGGGCGCGAGGCTGGGCGTGGACACAGGCAGCGGGACAGTTTCCAGCTCAGAGGCCGATTGCAGCAAGCAAGACTCTCTCTGATCAAGGCACTTGGAGACTTTTCCGGTCAGAAGAACGGGGTGACCCTGCTAGGGGAGGGCGTCATCAGAGCCGTATTAGGGAAGGCTAACTAGCCCGGGTGGGGGCAGGGCGGGGAGTGGGTCAGGAGGCTCTGAGTCCAGCGTCTGGTTTTCCACCGGCAGTGGAGGCAGAGATGGAAGTGAAGAAATGGATCTGAGAGCATGGTACAGACAAGCAGCAAGCAGAGGGGCTGATCTGTGTGAAGGAGAGCAAGCAAGGCAATAAAGTCTGCAGAAACCCACCCCAGAGACCCAGTCAGGGCTGCATACAGGCAGGTCCCTGGGCAAAGTGGTTGCAGAAGGGACTGTGTGGTCCAGCTGTGCACAGCTTTCCTGCGCCCCAGGAAGGAATTAAGCATGAATCACTGCACTTACCCCACAAAGCTGTACCCACTGGGCTTGCGAGGCACCACCTCCAACCCCTGCAGGAGCAGCTGTCCCAGGGACCGCCTCTTCCCTGCTGCTGCCTGGTGCTGGGATCACCTCCAGCAGGGATGAGGGCTCCTTCCCCGGTCCTAAAGCCCCTTGGGAACTCTCCCTTCCCCACCTCTGCTGGGATTGCTCTTAGGCTGTAGCCCCCACCTCCTGCCTCCCCCTTGCCTTTTCTGAGCTATCGCCTAGAAAAATCTCCAGACTCAGCCCTTCCCTGAACCTGTCCTTATCTGTATGAGATGATTCCAGAACAGAGAGAAGGGCCCCCGCCTGGAGAGCAGGCTCAGCTCTCCCACCCCGATGTCTGATTCCAACACTAGAGAGTTTCTCCTTCAAGGGAAACTGGTTTGCTGCTAGGAGCAGGTCCTCTGGGGGAAGAGGTGGTGTCCTCCGGAAAAGGTCATTGAACACAAGGAGGCAGGAAAAGTGGGACATTTTTTATATATGGGAACGATGGACATCGAATGAGTAGTGTGGGGCCTCCACCCTGCTGCTATAATTTATTTCTTACTTTAAAAACCTGAAACACAGATGGCATGGGGTGAAGGTTTCATAAATGGGAGTACAGATGCTTATTCTATACCCAAAATAGATGCTTATTCTAGTATTCTTCGCTCTTATTGGCACATTTAAATTATTTCACAGTAGGGGCACCTGGCTGGCTCAGCTGGGGGGAGCATGTGACTCTTGATCTCGGGGTTGTAAGTTCAAGCCCCACACTGGGTGTAGAGATCACTTAAAATAAAAATCTTAAACAATAAACAAATAAATAATCTCACAATAAAAAAATTATAATCTGCTCTCTGTCATTTGCATCCCAGGAGGGACAGTATTTTAGGAGCAGAGTTGGTTAAAGACAGGGGAACCCCTTGAACCCTGGGGTAGGAAGAGCACGGAGTGGGGGAGGCTGAGGGTGCACCCCACTTTTCAATGGTATGAAGCTCCCCAGGGATTGCACTTCCTGATACCCAGTATATTACAAGGCTTGAGCCAAACCAGCAAGTTGACTCAGTATGTCTCACCCAGGATGAGACAAAGAGATAATTGACAAAACTGCATCCATAAACAAACAGATGTACAAATGGGATTTTAGATCATAGATTATATAATGATAAAGACAGTGTTTCCAAACAGGGGAAAGGAGAGATCATCAATAAACACTGGGATTGAGACAACTGGAGGAAAGTGAGGAAAAATTACTCTCAATGTCTGCCTCATACTATCTGTCAACAGCACATTCCAAGTCGATTAAATGCCAAGCTATGAGTTTTAGACTACACTGAATTCTAAAACTTCTGTGTGACAAAAGAAATCACGAACAATATTAAAGCCAAGTGAGAGGCTACTTGCGGGGTGTATAACAAGAACTAGTTTGTCAGAACATATAAAGATTTCATTTACATCTAGCCTATTACATATATTAACATTTACGCTTCACAGAGATCTAGGCACCTTCATTATGCCCACTTTGCAAATACGGAATTTGAAGTATAGCATGGCTGCTAACTCACCCAGGGTTACACGGCCAAAAAGTGGCAGAATGAGGAAAGGCAGAAATAGCTTTTCATTCAAAGAGCCAATAAAAGTGTTGGATACTAAATGTAATGTGTGATCTTGGATTAGACCCTGAACCAGAAGTTTTTTTTATTATAGTAAAATATACAGAACATAAAATGTACCATTTTACCCTTTTTTAAGAGTATATTTCAGTGGCATTAAGTACATTCACATCACCATGCAGCCGCCACCACCATTCATCTCCAGGACCTTTTCTTTCTGTTTTTTTAAAGATTTTATTTATTTATTTTTTGAGAGAGAGAGAGAGAGCACAAGTGGGGGAAGGAGGGGCAGAGGGAGAAGCAGACTCCCCACTGAGCAGGGAGCCCAATGCAGGACTCGATCCCAGGACCCTGGGATCATAACCTGAGCCAAAGGCAGACGCTTAACCGACTGAGCCACCCAGGCGCCCATCTCCAGAACTTCTTTATCATCCCAAACTGAAACTCTGTCCCCATCAAACACTAACTCCCAGCCCCCAGCCTCCTAGCTCCTGTTACCCATTTCACTATTCCACCTTCATTCTCTGTGAACTTTGCTATTCTAAGTGTCTCATGGAAGTAGAATCATACAGTATCTGTCCTTCCGTGTCTGGTTTATTTCACTGAGCATAAAGTCCTCGAGATTCATCCATGTTGTGCATGTTGTAGAATTTCCTTTTTTTTCTTGAGCCTCAATACTATTTCATTGTATGGATAGACCACATTTGGTTTATCCAGTCATCTATTGATGGGCACTTGGGTTGTTTCCACCTTTTGGTTATTGTGAATAATGCTGCTATAAATATGGGTGTGTAAATATCTCTTCACATCCTTGTTTTGAATTCTTTGGGATATATATCCAGAAGTAGAACTGCTGCATCACATGGTAATTCTATGTTTAATTTTTGAGGAACCTACAATTTCTTTCTTTGCTATAAAGGATATTACTGGTGAAATATAAGGTCTATAGATTAAATAATAATACTGTTTCAATGTTTATTTCCTATACTATGACTATGTAAGAGAATGTCTCTGTTCTTAGAAAACACACATTGAACTGTTTAGGAATAAAGGTGAGTCTGCAACTTACTCTCAAATAAATAAATAAATAAAATCTCAGGGCGCCTGGGTGGCTTAGTCGGTTAAGTGACTGCCCTCGGCTCAGGTCATGATCTCGGGGTCCTGGGATCAAGCCCTGCATCGGGCTCCCTGCTTGGCGGGAAGCCTGCTTCTCCCTTTCCCACTCCCCCCTGCTTGTGTTCCCTCTCTCGCTTTCTCTCTCTCTGTCAAACAAATAAATAAAATCTTTTTTAAAAAAATCTCTTTATAGAATCTCTCTCTCTCTTTCTGAGGGAAGAGAGGCAAAAAGCAAAGTGGTAAAATATGAATAATCGGATACTCTGGGTGAAGGATAGACAGGGATTCTTTGTACTACTATTGCCGTTTTTATTTACATCTGAATTTATTTCAAAGTGAAAAATCATTTGAAAAGTCATCTTACCCAGGGCTTCTTAATCAAGGGGGCTGCAGGACCGCCCAGGGAGCAGTTTGAAGGTCAAGTGGGAGCCACTGTCTTCTCGCAATGCCCAGAAAGGGGACGTGGCTTCCTCACCATCTCACGGAGCTCAGACATAGGCCAGCCAGGAGCAGAATCCTGCCAGCCTACAGACTGAGCTTCTCAAAGTCTGGAACGAGTTCCTGTATGCTGGGTACATGGGCTCCTTGTCCATGGAGAGGAGAAACAAGAAGGGAAGGTGGGAGCAGAGACTTGTTGGTAGCCCACTCTCCATCCATGTGATGCTCCAGAAAAGCCTTGTGCAGAAGGGGGAGGAGGTGCTGCCCAAGGACTGAGATTTGAGAGAGGAAGAAAGGCTTTTTGCTCCTGTCTTAAAAAGAAAAAAACCCCAACTTTCCTGTTGTAGAAGCAGCATAATGTAGTGACTAGGAGCTCGAATTCTTGAAGCGGTGAATCTTGAGTTCCTATTCCTGCTCTATCACTTACCCTATGACCTCCGACGAGCCACTTTATCCCAAAGACTCAATTTCCCCCAACTGTAATAATTAACAGAAACTACCAGCAGTAGAGAGGTTAAGTGTATGGCAACCGGAGTAAGACCACCTGGTTCAGACCTTAGACTGGCCACATACTTGCTGTGTGACCTTGGGCAACTTATTCAACCTCTCTGTGCCTTAGCTTCCTCCCCTGTAAGCTGGCAACAATAATAGTATCTTCACAGAATTGTTGTGAAGAGTAAATGAGTTAATATGGACACACTTCAGTATTCTTTGTTAGCTCCTGCTCATCTCCTCAGTCTCGTAGGGCTCAATCTTGGACCCTCTTCTCTAAGCTCCCTCATTCCTGGGCTTAAAATGCCATCCATATGCTACTATTGACAGACGTAAGTCTCCAGGTCATTCCTCTCCTCTGAATGCCACCTCTGCACATCTACCTGCTTGATCAGCATCTCCACCAAGACGTTAATACTATCTTAAACCTTTCACGTTCCAAAACTCAACTCTTGATCTTTGCTCCCCAAAGCTACTCTCGGGGTCTCCTATTTATCTCTCATTTCTGCAAAGTCTATTCCTCCATTTACTCAGGCTAAAATCCTCAGGGATATTCATCAGAAAATCATGTTATCTGTACCTTTAAGGCATAACAAGAATCTGACTGCCTTTTACCACCTGCACGGTGACCCCACTGCTCCAAGCCATCATTACCTCTTGTCTGGACCAGCCCAACAGCTTCCTGGTCTCCCTGCTTCCTTTCCTGACCACTCCCCACTGCCAGCCCCTTGCCATAGCCTCTTCTCCACACAGCATCCTGAGTGATCCAATTTAGCCAGTCATACCATACCCATCCTCTACTCAAAACCCTCTGGCATCATCCCGTTGCACTAGAGAAAATGCCAGAGTCTTCACCAGGGAGGGAAAGGCCCTGCAGAGCTGGCTCTTCTATGACACTCCCCCTTGCTCACTTTGCTCCAGCCAGACTGGGCCCCCAAGCTGTTCCTCGAAGCCGGACGCACTCCCACACCAGAGCTGGGCCCTTGACATTCCCTTTGCCTGGAACTCTGGTTCCCATGTGGCCTCATTCTCTCACTTTCTTCAAATCTTTGCTCAAAAGTCTAAGTAAGCTCCCTGGGACAGCCCAGCACTACCCCTGTCCTGCCCACTCGGGTGTATAACACCTTCTACCATCCTATTTCCTTCTTGGTCTGTCATCTGTCTTTCTCCATTTGAAAAGAAGGGCTGGGGGGTGGGGGGCAGGGATTATGGTTCATTCTGTTCTTGAGTTTATCCCCAGAGCTTAGAATAGGGCTTGAATGAACAAAATGTTAGCTTTAATTATACTTCACTCTTTAACCAATAGTGATTACCAGAAAAGGGGCAGATTTAAACAATTATACTTTATGCCAAGAACCACCAAATGATGTCTAGGAGATCATGCTAAATAAATGAGTGAACTAAAAATTGCATGTATGCGAGAAGTTCAATGTTGTAAAAGGTATATAAAGAAAAAATAATACCCAAAAATGACATTAGTTTTATCACAAAATTATGCTGGGTTTCTTCCTCTGTTTCCTGATTGCCTCTGTTTTTCCAATTGTTGCTTTAAAAGTAAAATAAAATTTTAACTCATTAAAAAATGACTGATAATCAGATTAAAAAGGGACACAACCTCACTAGACATCAAGAAGATGCAAATTAAGATGCCAAGAGATGATTTGTCCCAATACACCGGTGGTGGTGTGAAAAACAGAACATTTTAGAAAACAATCTGACAATAGCTATTAAAAATGATTCTATTTCTCAGCATCTACCTAAATAAACACTTTTATACGTGCAGGCAGAGGCATGTTCAGTGACACTCATTGAAGTATCTTATATTTCCAGGGGAAAATTCAGAAGTTCCCTGAATCCCCCTCAGCAGATGAATGTTAAACTCTGGGACATCCATGGTATGGACTACTATGTAGCCATTAAACAGAACATGGTGGGTTTACAAGGCTGGAAGAATCCCTACGGCAATCAGCAAGGTGAAAGATGTAGGTCATTGAACAATATATTCATTGGCTATGATTTATGATTTTTTAAAAAAGATTTTATTTATTTATTTGACAGAGAGAGATACAGCGAGAGAGGAACACAAGCAGGGGGAGTGGGAGAGGGAGAAGCAGGCTTCCCGTGGAGCAGGGAGCCCGATGCGGGGCTCGATCCCAGGACCCCAGTCTCATGACCTGAGCCAAAGGCAGATGCTTAACCAACTGAGCCACCCAGGCATCCCTGATTTATGATTTTGAAATAATGTATTTCTAAAAGCCCTATGTTATATATAGGTTGATAAATGCATTAAAAAGAGTGATGAAATTAACTCACCAATCAAGGCGGTGAATGAGGCAGCAGCTAAGGGAGATTTTATTGCTAATATTAGAATTCTTGTGTACTCTAAGAATGTACGCATAGAGGACTCGTGTAATTAAAAATAAATTGTATCTCTAAGAAAATGAGGCTCCCATGCTCAACCATCCCACAATTCCCCTTAAACTCACTTCTTCAGTTAAGCCTTTCATGGGTGGTCCACCATTGAGTGCTTCCTCCTACGAGTGAATACGGCAGGGGAGAGTGTTCAAAGGGCAGGAGGCAATGAAGGAATGGGATAAAAGGGGGATGAGGGAACAGTGAACAGGGAAGGCAGAATGAGGAAAAACACGAAGAGAAAGAGAAGGAAAAACACTGTGAGTGAGAGAAGTCATGCCAATCTGAATACTTGCATCCCATTCTTTACATCCGCATGGTTGCACTGCTCTTGCTAAGGACACTCTGCATTTTAGACAAAACCTAGGAGCCTCAAGTGCCTGACAACATCAAAAAGGACCATAAGAAGTTATTTTTACCCTCACTGGTTCTTCATTTCACCTGTTCCCAAGAATTTATGGGGAAATATGCTTTCATTAAATGTATCTGCTCTTTACAATGTCCCTACATTCTACCCATTCGACAGTGGAGCTCAAGTCTGGTGGCCAGAAGTGGGTAGGGAAGGGTTGGGCCCCAGATCTGCCACCACCAAGCAGTGTGGTTTCGTCCCTTCCCACATCTGTACTCCAGCAGTCTTCTCTCCTGTGGAATAGGGCTATAATCCGCCCTTCTCTCAAAGACAGAGTGAAGACAACTTTCAGGATGTGCTTTTATGGACTTGGAATCCACTGGAGGGCATGCACTCCTGAAATGGATGTGTGGTGGGTGGGTGGTGGGGCATGTATCTTAAAAGTGTTGGGAAACTTAGAACTTACATTCTCTTGGTTACTCATCTAAAGAAAAGGAAACTCACTGGTTCGCTCTATGTATGTATGTATGTATGTATGTATGTATGTATGTATGTATGTATCTACCTACCTACCTACCTAATCTCTTTCCATCCATCCATCTAACCATCCATGCATGCATCCATTCGTCCATCCATCTTTCTTCCTAGTTGTTGCTAAAGGAAGGGATGGGGAGAACACAACTGTACAAGCATCATGAGGGTCAACTATCATCTCTCAGATCCTAAAAAATGGTCCCACCAACTGAAGAGCAACATTATTCTCCACTCTCTCAAGTTTTCTCAACGTTTCCAAGATTCTTAACAATTTTCCTCTCCCAGAAACACCAAAACACCACCGCAGACAGGCAGATGGGGACATTCTCTGAGGGTTTTTTTTGGTTCTTGGCTTCCATTTAAAATAGTCATCAGGTTAAATAAGAACGAGCAAAAGTGCTCTAGCAGAAAGACTTCTCTTAAAGCTGTGTCAACAGAGACTTTATTTTTTTAAAGAAGTGTGCAAATAAACACATCTAACCCTAGCCTTACTGAGAGCTGTCCACAGCTGCCCCTCCTCTGGAGTCTGCACCCCAGCTGTGTCTGTGGGCGTCTGGTAGCAGGTTTGCTGGGCGTGGGGTTAAAACATCCCTCCTTGGCCAGAGGTACACAGGCAGGCCCCGGGATCTTGCCAGGTGTTTGCATTCTTCCAGGGAACATCAGAGAACGCATAAAGTTTAAGGAACGCATCAGATGTCACAAGTGGCCTCACAACAAACATCTGTTTGAAAGCCTCTGCAGACGTGGACATCCAAGCATGGTCAGGCCCGACCTCTCCCAGGAGTGGGAGCTGCAAGGGCAGGGCCCAGAGTGAGGGCACGTCTCTATCTGCTCGGCATCTTGAGAGCACCGCCATCACCACAGGGAGGCCAGAGACAGAATTATCTGCTTCCAGAATTATCTCCCCGGTGGCTGCTCTGGGAACAGAAATTCTACCATTCGTCAGGCATTCCTCTGGGGTGAAGCTTCACGGCATCTTTGGACACTCCTCCTTTAAGAGGAGCCTCTGAAGGATGCCCTGCTGGAGGCCACGCAGTGCGGGAGGCAGGCCAGCCCCACACCCCATCCCCGGGGCCTGCTCCCAGGGAAGTCTGCTCCAGGATGCTTACGGGTGTATGCAAGAGTTGGTTCACCTAATTCCCTCCCCTTCCTGCCCTCCACGACCCAAAGAGGTTTATTTCCCTTGGAAATTGTCCAGTCTAGTCTAGGACCCCTCCCCCTGCCACTGCAGGTGATGATACTGTTAACTCTATGATAAAGGTGGTTGAAACTAACATCATCAGACAAGGCACCCGGTCCTTGCAGTCACCTGTAGACCCCCAGGTTACCCACCCCCACCTCAGTCCCTGTACTTCTTCAAGACTTTTCTCCTGGATCGTGGCCACCTCTTCCGGCACCTGTCGATGTCAGTGATGGTGGTTCCTGTGCCCTGCCCATCAGCTCCATGGCCCCCTCCTCTTGATCTCTTCTCTGCCCAATACCTCCATGCTTGGGCCCAGCCTTTCATTGCCAACTACTGCACCTTCTGCCCTGGACTTCCTACACCCACTCTGGACACTCCCCTTTGCTGCTCATTCCTGCAGGACTCCAGCCACTCACCAACACCCTAGGGACCCCCAATCCACTGACCCACCACTCTTCAGCACCTATCACTGCCTTGGGTCCTTACTCCTGTCCTTGCCTGGCTCAGCGTCAGGGAATGCACTGTCCTGACTCCTCCTGACTCCTTCCTCCTTCTTTCCCTCCAGTGGCATCACTCAGAGAAACTTCAGTCCCGGTTAAATTCAGTTCTGTAACTGCACTTGCACCTGCGCCATCGTGGCTGAAAGTAGCTGGAGAAACTCACAGCTATGTTGCACAATGAGGGGTCCTTCTGGAAGCACAGCTACAAGCCTGGAAACCCCCGCTCTGTGATTATGGGTGAGCTGCTGGGGACCCGAGCCAAGGCCAAGCCTTCTCCTTTACTCAAGGCCATGGCTCTGTGGAGCCTCCCCTCTGCCCCAGACCACTCCCATCCATGCATACGACATGTGGATGCTCCTGTTTTGACCTCACTTCCCCAAATACCAGGTCTCTCCCCTCTACAGAGACACCCCTGTAATACATAGAGGATCTGCATTACCCTCCCCATCTGCAACCCATCTCCTTAATGTTAGCCCCTGCCACTTGATGGGCACCTCTCTAGGTAGGGTCCCCTTAAGAGCCCCCATAGCTTGGTCAGGTCCTTCTTGGTCTTCCTAATCCACGGTCCAGCAGCTGCCATCAACACAGCCAACCCGTCCCCCATCTCCTTGAACACATCCTCCCTGGGGGCTCCTAGCACTTCACCCTGCCTGGTTTTGCTTCTGCCTCCCTGCCAGCCCCACTCCTGGTCTCTGGCTGGTTCCTCCTCCCAACCCTGCTTGCTCAGTGCTAGCAGACCCCCGGGCTCGGCGCCTGCACCTCTTATCAACGTGACCCCCTTTTCTCCCTGACCCAACCCCCCTGGCTCTCCCTTTTGCTCTGCACCTTAGCCGCCTTGCTGTCCCTGGAATACTCTTCCAGCTGGGTCTTTGCCCGAGATATCTGCACAGCTCACCCCTCACCTACTTCGGTGACATCTTCCCTGATAGCCTACTTAAAACTACAAACCCCTCCTCACCCTCATCACTCCCTATTTCGTTTTCTTAATTTATTTTTCTCCACAGCAATTATCACCCACCCCTCGAATGTAAGGCCCATGAGGGCAGAGCTTTATGCCTCTTTGGCTCACTCCCAGATACCCAGCCCTAGAACGGTGTCCGGCACGGGGTAGGTGCTCGATACACACTTGTAGCGTGAATAATGGATGCATTATAAGCTTATGCTAATTGTGAATTGTGATTTAGAACTTCAAGGACACGAAGGAAAGCATCACATACATTCCCACTTCTCTCTCGGGGCTGATTTTTCTCTTCCCTGCCCCCGTGGGGTAAGGTGTGGGACCACCAGGGCCTCCAAATGTCCCAGATTGACCCCCGGTCCCGAGTTCCAGGTTTCCTCTGGCTTTCTAAATGGCCAGAGGGTCTGGATCTTCTGCCCACCCAGACAGTGAGCAGCCAGCTGGTTGCACTTGGCTTTTTCTTCAAAGCAGGGTACCCCAGTGGTTCCCCTCCACTGGTCAGAGGGGACCCGGCTTGAGGTGGGACAACAAGGGCAAGAGGTGAACACCTAAGACCCAGATCCCAAACAGGAGAAGAAGCGCGCCCCTGCTTCTCTGTAGCTTTGGGAACCTCTTATCACCTTGACCTTCCAACATTCCTGAGGCAAGAGGATAATCCCCATTCACCAGCTAAGAAAATCAAAGCTCAGAGAAGTTGAAGGGTTTGCCGGAAGTCACACAGACAGCTAGAAGGAAATCGGGAACCAGCTCTTGAACCAGTATCTCCTGAGGATTTATGGTATTAAGGAAAGACGCATGTGATATCACCACCACCCTTAATGGCTCACACTTTACTCTTGAGAACTCAAGATTTCCAAATCTTGGCCCACGGTTAGCCAAGTCTGCTTTCCACCCAAGGCCCAGGCTGCCACAGACTAGCCCAGGAGCAGATAACACCAACCTGACATTCTGGTCAGAAGGCCTCAGGCGCCTACCTAGGGCCGGCACACAGAGCCTTCAGTGACTGCCTGAGACTCAGCTCTTTGGCTGCCAACAACTGCCTGTATTTGAAATCAGAGACAATGTTCCCAAGTTATAGCCTTTTATGATGTGCATTCTGCAGAAGCCACAATCTCCAGATCTCTTCTAGAACATAAGCTTGTGGAGGACAGGGAACAGTGCTTAGCACATAGCGGGCTCTCAATAAACATGTGTTCAATGAATTGTGAGTCTGGCCAGGCCCCGGCGGCCCAGTGGCGTGGGATGGGGGCGCGGTAGAGCAGAGGGCTTCCTGCCTGGATCTCAGGCTCTGCCACCTGGGGCCATCCATGACTCAGCAATCAAGGGCCAGGCAACTAGATGCTCCCTGGATTTAGGGTTCCCTCTCCCCCCACTGGAGTCTGCCAGGGCCCCTGCACCTGCCCAGGCCCCGCCGGCGCTCACCTGGGAGATGTGGGACTGCGTCTGCTCGCTCTCACCGTCCCCCTCCGTCTTGTCGGTCAACAGCCCCTGCACCTGGTACTCGAGCACGTAGCTGTCAATGAAGCGCTCCAGCTCCTCGATCTCCTGGGAGCGGCTGCTCCCAGCCTCAGATGAGGCTGACGCAGCAGAGGAGTTCTCCATCCCTCCAGCTCAGGGGCTGTGTGGGGGCTGCAGGAGACACAACAGCGGGCTTGGTGAGACACAGCTGGAGGGAGGTATGGACGATGCCCCACTTGAGAACCACTGCCCACTCCTGGAACCTTTCTCATCCGTCCCGGCATCTTGGCCTCCCAACATCCCAGAGAAATGAGTGGGGCACCAGCTTGCCTTCAATGTGAAGAATACGCTGCAAGTCTCCCTGCACGTGGAGGGAAACTGAGGCCCAGGGAAGGCAGGTAGCTTGCCTAACTGGCCAACGCAGTAACTTGTGCGGTGTTGGTCTTAGTCCACACCTGGACCTTACCATGTGGGATTTGGCAGGAGACAGACCCAGCTTCCCAGCCAAGCCCCATTTCCCAACCTGGACTTAGCCAAATCTACCACAATAGAGAATGAAACAGACCATAGGCTTTGACGTCCCAGACTCAAGCACTGGGATGTCAGACACAAACCCCCTAAGGGGCCTGGGTCTTGCAGACACAAACCCCCTAAGGGGCCTGGGTCTTGCAAGAAAATGTCTCCTTCTAAAGAGATGCTTTCTCTTGGGACACCACACTACCCCCTAAATTAGGTGAGGCCTGTAGGCCTTAATTGTGTATACACAACTCTGCAGCCTTGTTACGATGCAGCTGACCAGGACACACTCCGCTCAGTCTGTAAGGATGTGACTGGTTCTTAATGAGAGAACATGAAGAGTCTGGGAGAGCATGCGCTAGCCATGGGCGCTGTCTGGCCACCCTCCATGGGCATGTGGCTCTCTCATGAGCCCTCGGGCCCTCTCTCTGTGCTGGCCTGGCATCACGTGACTGGCATTCTAGGGATACTTGCTGAAGTCCACCCACAGAACTGCTGTCCTTCCCTGACCAGACTGGGCCAATCCAGCCATTCATTGCAGGGGCCCAGGCCTGCAGGGACACCCCCCCACTGCTTACTCCTGTCCCCCGAAGTTCCCACCTGGAAGTGGGGAGAACTGGGACCCTTCTCACCTCTGGGTCCCTTCCCACCAGAGACCCTCCCCTTCCTTCTGACAGGCTCTAGGCCAGATGGGAAGGGGTGTTCAGACTTATCCGGTGTCCCTTTTGTCGTCGGAAAATTGCTGCTTTCCGTGGGGGCGTGCATTCAAGCTGGAGGAAGCCCAGCTTGCATGCGGTTTCATCATCACAACTAGTAGAATGGTCTACCAAATGACCACCAGTAGATACACAAAGAAGACCCGAATAACACACAGCACTCTGGGACCACAAGGGACTGCATGCATCTAGAAAGTGACTGTTGATAATAAAGGCAAGGTCCTCGTATATTGAAAGGAGCATTTGAATTTCAAGACCTTGGATTACTAGTAGAGAACTTTTTTGGAACACGGTCATTTGCCAACTATCAAGGGTTTGTTGAGTTTTCAACTGTAACGGATCCAAAACAGGGCACTGGGTTCCAGAAATGCTGCTGAGACCATGAACATGCACTCCCCCAGACCGTCAACGGCCTTTTCAAAGGTTGGTGCTGGTGGTGGGGAAGAAGAGCTGCCTGGGGGGACGCACACATTCCTCAACTGATTTCCTGGCTCCTATTTTGGCTTTTGGCTGCCGCATGGGGCCCTGCCTCCGCTGGACCCCAGGCCAGCTGCAGAGGAGCTGTGCTTGCTCTGGGTTCCTGAGCTCTGCAGCCTTGGGCCTCATGGGTATGTGCACCTGATCCAGAGGGAAGAGTCCGAAGTTTCAGGCCCGGGTACCCTCATCAGAGGGCAGGTGTGGAGGCCAGGGTGGTGGCAGGTCTGCAGAGAGTTGGCTCAGACTGGGGAGAAGCATGCCAAGTGGTGCAGGGCCATGGTCGGCGGTGAAGGCGGGGATGTCCCATGCCCCTTCCTCCACTTGCCATTCAAGGCCTATAGCAGGCTTACACCCTTCCTACCACCACGGCCCACCTTACCCCTCCTGCTCCAATGGTTGCCCATGACCCCCTCTTACCCTACTCCTTGTCCTGGCCACATGCCCTGTGTGGTAGGCAGAACACTAAGAAGGTTCTGGGTGTACACCTTCTCCTAATTACTCAAACACTAATCTAGCTAATCCTGGGAAGGGATTTTGCAAATATAATTAAATTCCAAATCAGCAGACCTTAAGATAGGGAGACTATTCAGGAGGTCCTCATCTAGTCACATGAGCCTCTTAAATCTGGGATGGGAGGTAGAGACAGAGATTCAAAGCATGAGAAAGACTCAGCACACTGTGGCTGGCTTGAAGAAGAAGGAGCGTGTGCAAAGAAAGCGGGCAGCATCCAGGAACTGAGAAGCAGTCCTTGGTCAATGACCAGCAAGGAGAAGGGCACCTCAGTCCTACAACCGCAAGCAAGTAATTTCTGCCAACAACCGATGAGCTTGGGAGCAGACTTTGTCCCCAAGTCTCCAAATGAGAACTCAGCCTGGCTGACACTTAGGTTTGTCTCATGATTTACTAAACTGGACTTTTGACTTTTAGAACTGTGAGGTAATAAGCGGGTATTGTTTTAAGCTGCTAAGTTTGTAGCAGTTTGTTACGAGGCCATAGAAAGCGAACATGTGATGCTCTCTCTCTGCCTCTGCTTTTGCTCACACTGTGCCCCTCACCCAGGGACACATTCCCCTTCCCTCTGCCTACAAAATCCAGCAGTCCTTACACGCACAGAATGCTAGAACAGTGCCTCAGTGGCCATCTGGTAACCAGCTCAATCCCCTGCTTTCAGAGTGGGCTAGTGGGCAAAGGATCCACCCCACCTTGGCCTGTGGGCATGGATACTGTGACTTCTAATAACAGGAATGGCTAAAGTGCCCTGGGCCTATATCACGTGCCAGGCACTGTTCCCAGCACTTGATGTACCTTCTCCCACTTACTCCTCACAATAATGCCATGAAACTCGTATAATTATACTACTTAGAAAAGTGAAAACTGAGGGGGTGCCTGGGTGGCTCAGATGGTTAAGCATCTGCCTTCGGCTCAGGTCATGATCCCAGGGTCCTGGGATCGAGTCCCGCATCGGGCTCCCTGCTCTGCGAGGAGCCTGCTTCTCCCTCTGCCTCTCTCTGTCTCTTATGAATAAATAAATAAAATCTTAAAAAAAAAAAAAAAGTGAAAACTGAGGTTCAGAGAGGTTAGGTAACTTGCTCAAGTTTGCACAGCACATGTCCCAGCACATGCCTATACCTCACTGCCTCTTCATCCCACCTCCTAGCAGTCTGCTCAGGCTCTCAGGACATCTCCCACTTCTCATTCTCCACTACCCTTCCAAAGCCCAGTGGATTCTTCAAGTGCTGTGTGTGCCTCTTACCCCCCCACTGGGCTGCAGGCTCTAGAGGGCTGGGCCCCGTGCCTAGCTCACTGCCCGGCACTGGGCAGATGGCTGGGCCTCAGGGGGGGTGGGGTGATAAGGCAGATGTCCAGAGAGGGTTGAAAGGGAGCTGCCTGCTGGAAAAGCCAGTGTCTCAGGCCATGCCCATTATTCCTCGAAGACAAGATCTTATCAAGGGCCTCCTGGCATACTTTACAGGTACGGGCGGAGGACTGGGCTTTGCAGGAACTAGACAGGAGTGTTTCCAGGAGGATCAAGTGCCTGGCTTTGCCTGCAGCAGCAGCTCTGGCCTGCTCTACTGGACTCCCCCAGGCTCTCGCAGGCCCCTCACCAGGCCACACCACAGTCCCGTGAGGAGCCCTGGGATCAGTGATCACTGCAGAAAGGGACAGGCAGTGAGACCCACTCCCAGCCTGCCCAAGTTTGGTGCCCAGAGGGAAACAGAGGACTCCCACACTGGTCGCTTCTGGATGGCTTGGGTGTCCTCACATCCTCTCGGTGCCCCTCCCGTTGTAGTCAGAGTCACACGGGGAGCCTGACAGTACCTCCCCTCAGCTGCCCTGAGCGCATTCTGCCCAGGGCTCCCCTGGCACACCCAGCAGATGCCAGCAGGGCCCCCCTGGCGCCTGGCTCCTGTGCCCTAGCAGGACGAGGTGCTAACTGCTCCCGGGGCAGCCCTTGACGAACACTCTCTCCTCGGTCTCTCATGACAACTGAGGTGTGTTCTTCACGGTCCCTCAGCAGGTCCCAGCGGACTGGGCCCAGCTGCCCACAGTGGGGACCAGACCCGTAACACCCCTTTTTCTGGCCCTCCTTCCTCCTGTGTCACTCTCCCCAGGGATGCCTGTTCTTGGGGTACGTCCAGGAACTCCACTTTCTGAGAGGGAACCAGGCTAATGTATCACCTGGGCTCATTTGTACATTCTAGAATGAGTTCCAACCAGGGCACTTTACCTCCTCAGCAGACACGAGGGAGGAAGGAGAGGAAGGGGGTGCTGTCCACATCATCCATCTCTTCAGCTACCGGGCTGGAAGTTCAGTCAGGCACTCACACCCCATTTTAAAAAATTGTGGTAAAATACATTTGCACAACATAAAACGTACCACTGTAACCATTTTTAAGCATACAGTTCGGTGGTATTAAGAGTTTTCACAATGTTGTATACGCATCATCACTATATTTCCAGAACTTTCCAGCATCCCAGACAGAAACTCTGTGCCTATTCAGCAACAACTCCCACTCCCCTCATCTCAGCCCCTGGCAACTCTCGCTCTCCCTTCTGGCTCCACGGATCTGTCTATTCTGGGTACCTCCTGTAAGTGGAATCATACAATATTTGTTCTTTTGTAACTGGGTTCTTTCACTTAGGATAATGTTTTCAAGATTCACTCACGGTGGAACATGTATCAGAATTTCACGTCAGACGCTGTATTACAATAACATATTGTACCCAGAAACCCCATTTTGTGTGTCCATCATCCATCCATGGACATGTGGCTTGTTTGCACCTTTGGCTGTTGTGAGTAGTGCTGTTATGAACATGGGTGTACCATCTGAGTCCTTGTTTTCAATTCTTTGGGGTGCATACCCGCAAGCACTGCCCTATTTTTAAGGTAAAAGGAATGAGGAGGCACAGAGTGAATGAACTCTCAGGCCAGTGGAAGGCCAGGGAGATACAGAGATGCTTTCTCAAAGGCTTGTCGCGCTCCCTTCCTGCCTGGGCTTGGGGGTCTCCTCCTGGCTCGGTTTCGCACTCACAGCAAATTCAGGATGGGAGATTGCCCACACGGCTGGGCCGCTGGCTAAGCTGAGAGGGCCAGTGAGAGGAGCTTATGTTTTCATGATCCCGGTGGAAGTGAGGGGGGAGGGAGCAGGGGAGGAAGGAAGGAGAGGGTGGACGAGAAGAGATACCTCCAGCGGCAGCCATCCAGAATGCAGAGCATTGCAGAGCGGAGGAATCGGGAGCCCAGGAACAAGCTGGCCAATGCAGCCAGCCAGCCAGCCACCTCTCCCCACCCTGCCCCCACTGCCAGGTGATGGATGCAGAAGAACAAAAAGGCAAGCAGCAGGAGCGGGGAAAAGCGCTGAGGCTGCTTTTTGCTGTAAAGGGCAGGCAGCCCAGAGCCTGCGGGCAGGAGGGGTGAGCCAGGCGAGCAGAGCTTAAGGAGGGGTGCAAAGGGGCCAAGCCTACGGAAGGACAGCGGGGTGGGGGGCTCCTTGGCCTGCACTGCCCAGATGGGACTTAGGCCCATCTACAGCTGTCTGGCGAAAGGCCAGACTCTTGTTCTCCTCCTGATGTTGATCAGAGACCCCATCCCAGCCCCAGGGGCCCAGGGCACCGTCACCCCCCCACCCCCGCACCCCCGCTGTAGCCTTTTATGGGCTTGCCACTAGAGTCGGGGGAACCTGGCTGCCTATTTTTAAGGCCAGAAAACAACCCACTCATGTTCTTTGATGAAAAGGCACCCTTCTCTCCACTCGTGTCCCCCTACTCAGACCCCGGTGAATCTTCTGCTTGCTGCCCCCCTCTGCCCAGAGCAGTGTGGTTCCCTTAGAAAACCAGCACTTACTCAGCCATCAGAAAGGATGAATACCCAACTTTTACATCAACATGGTGGGACTGGTGGAGATTATGCTAAGTGAAATAAGTCATGCAGAGAAAGTCAATTATCATATGGTTTCACTTATTTGTGGAACATAAGGAATAGCATGGAGGACATTAGGAGAAGGAAGGGAAAAATGAAGGGGGGGGAATCGGAGGGAGAGATGAAGCATGAGAAACTATGGACTCTGAGAAACAAACAGGGTTCTAGAGGGGAGGGGGGAGGGGGGATGGGTTAGCCGGGTGATGGGTATTAAAGAAGGCACGTACTGCATGGAGCACTGGGTGTTATACGAAAACAATGGATCGTGGATCACTACATCAAAAACTAATGATGTATTGTATGGTGACTAACATAACATAATAAAATTAAAAAAAAAAAGAAAAAGAAAACCAGCACTTGAGATGTTTCTGCTGACGAGCTCTCTCTGCCCAAGGCTAGAAGTCTCTCCCCACCCTTCTGGCCCTGCCCACCTTTGAGGCTGTGAGAGCTCCCAGTGGTAAGGTCAGGGGCTAGAGATCTGGAGGAAACCTGCAGGCTGACATCACCGGGCACCCCATGTATCCCCAGAGACAAGACGCTGGAACCGTCCCAGCCAGCTCAGCATGCCTTTGTGCACGCCCAGTGACAAATGGCATTAGTAGCTGTAAATTTAGCCAATCCCTTTAAGAACAGCCAGGCATTAAAGGCATTAAAGGCATTACCTCCTCCTCCAATGCCCGGGATGACTCGGTGACCTGCAAACCAGATGAGATGCCTCACCTCCCCTGCCACCAGGCCGTTTCTAGGGAATCCACCATTCCAGGCCCCCAAACAAGGCAGCACGGTACCCCCTCGCCCTTCATCAGACCCTTTTTCCTCAGGTCCTCAGCAAGCAACTCACCCTGGGTCCCCTTCTGGGAGCGCACAGATGAAGCCTGGGAAGTCTCGATTTCTGTTTTCCTGATTTGCTTCTGCTTTCCTGACGTGGCTTTTGGGGGCTTTTGGCTGCTGTGAGGAGCCTAGGCTCTTGGACCCCAGGCCAGCTGCAGGGGAGCTGTGTGGCGCGGGGTGGCGGGGGTGGGGGGGGCGGAGGCGCTTGCCCCGGGCTCCATCCACCCATCCCAGCAGTACTGTACCTCCGCAGACAGGGGTAGGCACGTCTGAGCTGTGGGTGGGCAGCAGGGCCCAGCACGTCACCTCCGCTCACCTCGTGCTGAAGGCATCCACCGCTGTCTCCACCCCACTTTTCCCACAGCCACGGTGCCCCACAGCCTCCCTCCCTCAGGGCCCCTTCCAGCAGTTGGTTCCTGGGGACACAGAGCCCCTCCCTTCTCCCCGTCTTAGCTCCCCTCTGCGCTGGCAACGGAACCTTCACCCAGAGCTGGCAAGGAGAGCTCTCTCCTCTGTGGGCTGTCGGGCAGGGCCAAGCCAGGTCACAGCCGCCTGCTGAGACGGTAGGAGGAGAGAGGCCACTGCTCAGGGACACAGGATGCCCATGGCTCTCCCAAGGAAGCCATGGGGACCCGCTTCACAATGCCAGTGGCCAGCCCACCCCTTGGAGTCCAGCCCACGCTCCACCTCCTGCATAAACGAGGCTCCAGACAGAGTGCTTCTCCCCCGCTCCCCCAGCCACCTGCAGCCCTCATGCCCACCACTCTGCCTCTCCAGGCAGTGCTGGCTCCGAGGACTCTGGGCCACACTGGTGTTTGCCAAAGAAAAGCAGGGGGATTCGGGGACACCTCTGCATGCGGGAGCCTTCGGTCCCCAACCACCAGAAATGGGAAAGTTCAAATACACTCAGAGCTGGAGGTGACTTCAGAAATCAACATTCGTGGAGCATCTGGGTGGCTCAGTTGGTTAAGCGACTGCCTTTGGCTCGGGTCATGATCGCAGGGTCCTGGGATCGAGCCCCACATCGGGCTCCCTGCTTGGCGGGAAGCCTGCTTCTCCCCTCTCCCACTCCCCCACTTGTGTTCTCTCTCTCATGGTGTCTCTCTCTGTCAAATAAATAAAATCTTTAAAAAATTTTTAAAAAAGCAACCAACAACATTTACTGTCAGTGTCAGGGAGCACTGGGGTGCTCTAAAGGTCTGACAGCCCCCTCCCCCACTGTAACCCTTTGTAGTTCCAAGGTCAGACAGGGCGTTAGCTAGCATACGTTTTTCAAACTGCACATCTCAGCTATTTGCTGGGCTGTAAAATAAACTTAGGGTAAAATGAAGTCATGATTTCAGCATTTGGAGATATACAACTGAACTGAAACCATCAGTGAGTGACATGCATTGTAGGCATGACTATTGTTCCGCGGAACCGGTGCTCCCCCTGTTCATGGAAGATGTGTTTCTTCTGCGAGGCGTGGCCAAGAGGTTAAGTAAAGTGGCTTCCAGACTTCCATGTGCCATGTGGCAAGAATCACAGGCTGGCTTGTTCAAATGCAGATTCGGATTCTGAGGGTTGGAGGTGGGGCCTGGGATTCTGCATTTCTTTTCTTTTCTTTTTTTTTTTTTTAATTTTATTTATTTATTCATGAGAGACCGGGGGGGGGGGGCAGAGGGAGAAGCAGGCTCCCAAGGAGCAGGGAGCCCGATGCGGGACTCGATCCCAGGACCCTGAGATCATGACCTGAGCCGAAGGCAGACGCTCAACCATCTGAGCCACCCAGGCGCCCGGGATTCTGCATTTCTAACCAGCTCCCAGCTGATGTTGTTTTTTCAGGTCAGAGGGGCTCGCTTTGGATAGCCAAGATCTAGAAAACCTCTCACATCCCTTCCCTCCCTTATGTAGATATCTCACCGTGGTCTGGAAAGTTCTCCATCCTGACCCTCGGGCCTGCAGGTCAGCTCCCTGCAGGGGGGGCAGCGCTGCTTTGAGGGCCCCCTTGGGGTGAGACTGGACCTCGGCAGGCTGAGTTAGTATTTATTGGTGGACACCGGGACCACCCACCTCCACCTGAGGCTCAGAGCCAGGTACCTATAACAGCACCTGCTCAGAGCCCAGCAATGCTGAGCTATAGGCCCAGACGCATCCCACTGGTCGGAGCCAGCCAAAGGGGCTCCTAAAACTGAAGCTTCGTGACCTCAGTGGTCCTTAGAGAATGAGATGGTACTGGCCCCTCCCCTGTGCAGATGAGGACGCTGGAGCCTAGAGTAGGGAACCAACTTGCTAGGAGCACGGAGTTGCCTATGCAAAGAGCTGGGTTTGCAACCCAGGTCCCCAGACTCCAAGCCCCTCAACAGCCTGCCAGCCCTGGAGACCCCCTGCTGAGCTAAGAGTCACCTCCCCTCCCCAGCCCAGTGACCATCAATGTCTTTGGAGCCCAAGTGCAGTTTGGGTTACAATCGTTACGTCAAGCAGTAATGACAGGACAGCTATTCCTAGATAAACAGGCAACCCCCAAGTCACCATAATGAGCTCCCACTCTGAAAGCCCTGTGGGTCTATCAGAACTTGCATGGAGAAGACAAATGGGGCTCAGGCCTCACTGGCCCCTCCCTGAGAGCTGCCTCCAGGAGTATCTGAGGAACTGGACCCGATTTCAGGGTGAGGGTACAGGTCACTGTGGGCCAGGGAGGCAAGACAGATGCTGTGAATCCTTCTCACCTGAGCATGCTGCCGTGGCCCACCCACTGGCAGGAGGGGGCACCCACTGCCATCCACCCAGGGGATGCCAATTAGATTCCAGTCTCCTGCCTCGGACTTCCTCTTGGAGGAAGAACATCAACCCAGCAGCTTTCCCAGCTCTGCGGAGGCCACCACACTGGTAGGCGGGCTGGGCCAATGGGCAGGATGGCACCCAGGGTGGGCTCTGGGAGAGCCCACCCCTGCTTTATCCCTGGTCATCCCTGTTGTCCAGGTCTGCCTTGCCCTGGGCCCCTGAGTCCCACAGGAGCCGGGGCTCCTAGCACTGACTCCCCACCTGCTTTAGCACTGACCCTCCACCTGCTCCCAGCACTGACCCCCAACCCGCTCCTGGCATTGACCCCCAACCCGCTCCTGACACTACCCCCCCATGTGTTCCCTTGGTGCTGAGGATAGGCTGCCTCCTGACACCCCTCCCCCTCCCCAGTGCTGTTACCCAACTCTCGTCCTGCTCTTGAATTTTTTATGGACTTTTATCTTGTCTTGACAAGACTCCATGATCCTTGAGGCCCGCTGCAGCCTACACCTGTCAAGCTCAAGCTCAGGCCGGCAGACTGGCCTGTGTCTCCTCCGCCCCTCCATGCTGGTGCATCCAGCTCACTCCTAACCTGAGCGTGGGACTCCTTAGCTCTCCCACCCACCGCCACTGGCCCAGGCTCTCCCGCAGCCCCTCCTGGCCCTTAGAATGTTAAAACCAAGGGTACTGGGGTGGACCTGTCCAATCCCCCCTTCCACTGGCCACCAGGGTTACCTGGTCCCAGAATAGGTCTCCAACCCCTTCCTCCTGCATTTGTAGAGCCTCCTCAGACATCTCGCACCAAATAACAGGTACGAGGGGGCAGTGAGGAGCCCACCTGACTCAAGCCACATCCCTGGTGGGAGTCAGGTGGCTTCCTCACTGCCCCCTTGTCCTAAGACAGGGTAACATAGGGATTATGGGTTTCAGTGCTGGCTAATCAACATCCTAGCTCTGGGACCTCGGGCAGCCTGCTTCCTTGTCTTCAGAGGATATTGATGATGAAAATATCATCTCTTAAAGTGTTGTGAGGATGAAGCAAGAACTCACGAGAGTGTTCAGCATAGGCAGGTATACAGCAAGCACTCAATTACTACTGGTTGTGGCTATCATTTGACATCACAACTGTCCCCCCAGCTGTGCCCCACTCTATCTTCTGTAATCTCTCCCACCTCTGCCTCTCCAAATTGTATCTTCTCTCCCAGGGCCTGGCTCCAGACTCACCTCCTCTGTGAAGCCCTCCGTGGACACTCTGGCTACCATTGGTCCCGCTCCTTCTGAACTCCAGTTCTCCACAGACCCCACCACTCCCTAATGTCTCCCCACTTTGAACTGCCTGTGCCTCGCTCAGGGCCTCCATGTGGCCCTCCCCTGTACTCCAGTTCCTGGGCTGCCCTCAGCTCTGCTGACCTGCATGGACTCCCAGGGACCCAGTCTCTCTCTTCCATGGGCCCTGGGGGTAGACAGGGTGTGTCCTCCCCCCCCTCGCCCCTCCCCACCTTCCAAAACTTCTGGGTGGATGGACAAAGAACAAAAACTAACTCCGAGCATGCCGGGACGGGAGAGCAACAGTGTCGGGCTCTGAACCCAGCAATGCACCCGTGAAAGCACCTCGGGTTAAGGCCGGGAAGCTCCTCCAAGTGTGGTGGCCCCAGCACCCCACACCTTGCTTCTCGAGTGACACTCTCTCTCCAGTGTCTCTCACGGGGTAGCCAAGGTCCCCAGTCAGCTCACTCCCTCCTGGCAACGGCTTCCTGAACTAGAGCCCAGCTGGAACAGTGGCAACACCACGCCGTCTCTGCGAGCCTGATGGAACAAGAAGCCTTGTTGCACAGTCCACACGGCCTGGCTCGCAGCAGAGCCAGTGGTCCTCCTCCTCCTCCCTTCCTCATCCTCAGGGACAGCTCAGGCCCACCTCCTGGATGCCACCCTCACCACCCAGCTCACAGGGACCCTGTCCCTCGGAACACCGGCAGCAGCCACCCACTGGGCCTTCGGCCTCTGCCCCCTGCCCCCTCAGATAATGAACTCATTCTGCAAGGAAGCATAACCACCAAGCAGAGACTGCAAATGTCCATTTGGTCCACATCTGGACCACAGGCATTTTATTTGGCCTGTTCAGTATTTTTTTAAAAGATTTTATTTATTTATTTGACAGAGAGAGAGAGCACAAATAGGCAGAGAGGGAGGAAGAGGAAGAGGGAGAAGCAGGCTCCCTGCCGAGCAGGGAGCCCAACCCAGGGCTCAAACCCAGGACCCTGGGATCATGACCTGAGCCAAAGCATACCCTTAACTGACTGAGCCGCCCAGGCGCCCCTAGACGGTTCAGTATTTTTAAAATATCTGAGCCAACATTTACAGATCGAAAGACTTCATGTAAAACTCCACATTTCTGATTTTCTTGAGAACTGGGAGATCTAGCCACACTGACCCACCTTTCTCCTCTGCAACCATCAGCCAGAGCTAAGCAGGGCCGACCCCTTCAGACAGAGCACGCAATCTCCTGTTCTCCACAGACTCCGCCACTCCCTAATGCCTCCCCACTGCCTACAACCACCACTCTCACGTGGCTCCACTCACTCACACAGGTGGCCTGCCTGGCCCTCACAGGCACCTGAGCTTGAGCCCTCCCTGCAAGAAAGTAGCTGTAGGTGGTCTGTGACTACAAAAATGAGGAGTATCCCTAAGAACTTGGAAGTCAGGCTCCAGGACTGTCCCCTGGGAGTGACAGTGTGAAATCAACAAATGACAGTCCAAAACAAAAATAGGCAAATTCATTGCAGAGAGGGAGGAAAAAAAAATGTTTCCAGACCAGTAGGACTCAGCCCTTACCTGGCTGAAGATAGCCACAGAGCTATTCTAGGACAGTTGTGTCACTCTGAAGGGACTGGGCTGCACTGGAAGCAAAGAAGGCAGTCCACCTTCAAACTCCATCCAGAGAATGGGGAGCCCCTCATGGGTGTCTTGAGGGAAGGCCCAAGTAAGTGCAGGGTTAGCCCATTGCTCCTCTTAATGCCCCCGCCACAGTCCCACTCAGCCCTGATATGGTCCGAGGGGCTGCCTCCTTCCTCAGCTAAACTCTGAGCTCTAAGAGGCCGAGGACATTGTCTGCTCCTTCCCTCGTCCCCTGGGAGCCAGACCTGTGCCAACTGTTGACCTTCAGTTAATCCCTGAGTATTTGATGATACATTCCCAGAAATTAGAGAATGGTCAGCAGGTAACCAGTGCTCTGTTTCCCTTGGTATTTGCAGAGAGGCACCTCCTGGCTGCTGGTGGGCATAGAGATGGTGTCACATTAACAGTGGAACCAGCAGAGCGAGCGAGGCTGGGCGCGGGCCCCTCTTGGGCTGAGTAGCCTGTAGGCATCACACCCAATGCCTGCTGGACAGCAACCACGGGAGTCTCGAACTCGATCCAATGCCCTGAATTCTCCACGAACCAAAGGGAGATAAAACCCTGCGCAGCAAGAGCCCAGGAGTGTAAAACGCACAGAAAAGCGAAGGCCAGACCCTTGCTGCAGGTGGTCTCCTGGTCCAGAGGCAGCACCCCATAGCTGCCTCTGCCTTTGCTTGGAGAACGCCAGGGAGGGCTCCTCTTACTCAGGGGTAGCTGCCCTTTGACTTTACTGATGCCAGAAAGAAAACCATCAATACCGTATACCCCACAGACTGTTGGTTTCCAAACTGTTCTCCTTTAATGCTTACTTCTCAAATGAAATTCTAAATGGCTCCCCCAATATATAAAAGATAGTAACAACTAACATTTCCTGAGCATTTTACTATGTGCCAAGCCCTGTGCTAAAGGCTTGTCATATAGTAATTTAATCCTCAAGACAACCCTATAACTCAAGCGCCATTTTTGTCCCCATGTATAAACTAGGAAACCGAGGCAGAGAGGAGTTGCCCGAGGTCACCTGGCCAGGAAGAGGCTGAGTCAGGATTTGACCCCAGAGTGGCTCTAAGATATGGCTACTCTGATTAAACAGCAGGGAGGTGCCCAGAGCTCCACTCACTCAACATTGCTATTTCTTGCCCAACATCTCCCCAAAAGCTGCCCTCCGTGTGGTCATTCTTGACTTGTGCCCTGGAACCTATTCCAGGTCATGGCTTTATGCTCTTGCAGGGTACCAGAGTGAGCTGCCAGCAGATAGGAACTATCGAGGTGGTCAGAAGTTATCTGGGGAGGACTGGAAGGGGTTCTGGCCTCATACCCCTAGGGTCTGCCCAGTCTAGCACCAGCCAGCCAGTTGCCTCTCAATAACCTCAGGTGTGAGTAAAGCCGGGCATACATTCCCACCTCTCTTTTACAGATGGGGACCTTGGAGCAATGTGCCTGTGGCCTAGGGACAGGGCAAGACTATAATCCAGTCCTGACTCCAGCCCCAGGTGTTTCCCTAGGACCAGCAACATCTCAGAGTCCCACTCCTTGTGGCACGAACCAGTGAATCCCTGAATGTACCCACCACGTCCTGCTGTGATGAGATGATGCTCTGAGGGATGATGTGCAGAAGGGATGCAAAACCAGACCTATATGCTGCAAAGACTTCTGAAGGGAGGGTGTGGGAAAGCTCAATGCCACAGACCATAAACATTTGCTAGCTCTTTTTACCTTGGAGAACACGGAGCCCCCATGATGGAGGTCCATGGCCATGGATGGCCAAGCCAGGTGATGAGAGCACTTGGCCAAGTCCTTGTTGAAGACTCAGGTATGGTAGTTCTCCTGAGGTTGATGTCCCCAAATGTTTCTCTCTGGGACATGCTGGGGTCAAGGAACTGGGGAAATAGGCAGCCAGAAAATCTGAGCTCCAGATCACTTTGCCTGGGCATCCACTATGGTCTGAGTTCTTGAGGACAGGGATCATTTTGTCTTCCCATCATTGTATTTCCAAGGTCTGGCACAAGGTAGGATTCCATAGAAGATGTGGGGGAAGGACCCCGGGCTGCCCTCAGGAGGCCTGTGGAGTGGCCCATCCTGGGCGTCTGGGCCTTGGAGCTCTCTCCCTGAGGCTAGTCTGGGGTAGCTATAGTAGAGTCTCCCAGATGCAGCCACTTGCCTTGCAGAGAGCACGCCTGGTGGCAGATCCTGGATGGCTGTTCTTATTAGCCCATCACAGTGTTCGGGCTCTATTTCCCATTATCCTTGCAGTTAATTTCACCCAGTAGAGCGTGCTAGCAGCAGATAACCTCTCTACACACACGCAGCAGGGGCGGTCTGTAGCCAGTTACAACCGCAGGGAGCAGGCTGAGTGGTTAACTGGCAGATAATTAACTGAGAAGTTTCCCACAGCCCACTGCACACTCCTCTGAGACAGGAGAAGGAGAACATATAGTCAGAGAGGGGCTTCTCACTGTCTCAACAGTCACTGGGTTTCACCCCAGAATCCTAGGAGCTTAGAAGTAGAAAGGACCTTACAGATCATTGAGTCAAGTGTTGGCGAGGACTTGGAAAAATCAGAACACTCATACACTGATGGTGGGAATTAAAAATGGTGCAGCCGCTTTGGGAAACAGTCTGATGGTTCCTCAGGTGATTAAATGTTGAGTTAACATATGATCCAGCAGTTTTATTTGTAGGTGTACACCCAAGAGAAATGAAAACATATGTCCACACAAAAACTTGTACATGAATGTTTTTAGTAGCATTATTAATAATAGCCAGAATATGGAAACTACCAAAAAACAGTCAACCAACTGATGATACATAAACAAAATGTAGTATACTTCTCTCTCTCTCCCTCTCTCCCCCACCCCACGCAGTGGAATATTATTTGGCCATAAAAAGGAAGGAAATACTGTACGTAAAAACACGAATGAAACTTAAAAACACTGTGCTAAGTGAACATCACAAAAAAACATGCAGTGTATGATTCCATTGATAGGAAATGTCCAGAAGATGAGAGAGAATATAGAGACAAAAATTTGATTGGTGGTTGCTTAGGAATGCAGTAGGGAATGAGCTATGTGAGCAGGGGAGTAACAGCTTTAGGGTAAGGTTTGGGTTTTTTTTTTGAGGTGATGAAGGTATTCTAAAGTTTTGGTTGCTCATATGTGTGATTATATTGAGAACCACTTAATTATACCCTGTAAGTAGGGGAACTGTATGGGATATGAATTATATCTCAATAAAGCACTTTAAAAATTTAGTGTATTTATACAAGCTGGCCCCAGGATAATTACCTTGGGTTGGAATCTCTGGCTGATTAGCTTGGAGATCTCTTCAGAGAAAACTACAGCTGTGAGAATCAACTGAGACTATAAATGAATCAACAAAAAGCCTGAAAAACTGAGTCTAAGTTCCCACTGAATCTGGGGGATGTCTTTAGCTTCCCTAGAAAGATTCTACTGCCTCACCAAAGATAGAACTGCATCTCTGGGTGTGGCTCCATCCATCCATGTATCATCCATCCATCCAGCCAGCCAGCCAGCCAGCCAGCCATTCATCCACCCATCCATTTATCATCCATCCACCCATCCATTTATCATGCATTCATGCATCTATCCATCTATCCATCCATTTCAAAAGCATCTAGTCAAGCTTGGTGTTAGGTCCTAGGGATACAACAGGAAAGGTAGGAAAGTAATGAGGCAACTGACATTATTTCTGTGGGGCCCAGAGGAGCAGCGCCACACACAAAAGAAATACTGAAAATGTTATTTTTATTAGCTTGCTCTAATTGACAGAAAAATGCAAATATAACTATTATTTACTGAAACAAGGGGAAACCTTAGAAAGCAAAGTCATTAATTGTAAGACCCACCATTATTTTATGAGCTGCAAAGAAAAGGGCTGACAATTAATCTATGACATAATGCCTTGATGACGGTCCTGCATGAAGACACATTGGTCACATGAGCCTCATGTGGCTTTGAGATGATTTCCTCTCTTCTGAGGCGTTTGGAGATTTCTCCTGCCTTTGGTGGCATTGCTTAGCATGTGTGAGACTGCCAATTCTTTTTTTTTTTAATATTTAATATCCAAACTGTTTCCATTTAATTTCTTTCCTTTCTTTCTTCCTTCCTTCCGTCTGTCCTTCCTTCCTTCCTTCCTTCCTTCCTTCCTTCCTTCCTTCCTTCCTTCCTTCCTTCCTTCCCTTCCCTTCCTTCCTTCCTTCCTTCCTTTCTTTCTTTCTCTTTCTTTCCCTCCCTCCCTTTCTTCCTTCCTTTCCTCCCTCCCTCCCTCCCTCCTCCTCCTCCTTCTTCTTTTTGGAGAGAGAAAGTGTGAGCAGTGCAGAGAGAGGGAGAGAGTATCTTAAGTAGGCTCCTCCCTCAGCGCAGAGCCCAATGCTGGGCTTGATCTCAGGACCTTAAAATCATGACCTGAGCCAAAATCAAGAGTCAGATGCTTATCCGACTGAGCCACCCAGGTGCCCCTAGAGACTCCCAATTCTTCCTGTTCTACGAGAAAGTATGAGATTGCAGTTCTTCCCCCAACAATGAACATTTGCTTTTCTAAAACCAAATCAATTCCTTACTGCTGTTTCCGTGCCCTTCTGCATACACAGTAACCTCTGGTATCCTTAAGTAATCATGGTAAAATCTTTCTGAAGACAATTTTGAATGACAATTAGACTTAACACGTGTAAAACCAACAATGCACCTAATTCAACTGAGGTCATGACAGTCTGAACAGCATGACCATGGTCACTCCTGCTCAGACAACGACTGTCATCCCTGGCATGTGGCTGATGGCCAGCAATAGTAAGATGAAACCTGACTTCATGGATATTAACACGTGGAAAAAAAAAACAAACCCGTGCCTCCTAGAAGCAATGAAAGGGGCAAGCCAATCCCTTATATTACAGGTGAGGACACAGGAGCATGGAGCTGTGACATGACACAGCCCAAATCAGAGACCCAGGACTGAAATGCTTGTTAGCTGAGATTTGCGCCCCTGTTTTATTTTCTACTCCCTTGGGCTACCTCCAGGAGACTGCCATCTCTAAGCTTCTCTTACATCTTCTTGCTTAAAAACAAACAACAAAAAACAAGTCTTTTAGAGCATACATGATGGTAAGTTTTACATGTTAGTACATACAGTGTTTGTCCTACAAGCCCTGTGAAGATGGGTAATGAGAAACCCTGTTCCAGTGCAATCTAAGGAGCCGAGTTCAATGTGGGCAAAGAAGGACCATTAGTTTATAGCCACCATGAGCCTGCATTTCCACTCCCCACAGCCTGGTCCCTAGACTGCCCTTCAACGATACTGTGAAATATTTATAAATGAGGCCAACCGGGTGTTTTCTTGGGAGTTTCACGCTGTCTCTATGGGCAGGGCCCCCAGGGAGACGGCCTCCCCATCAGACCGCTTACAACAGTGTGGAAACGCACTTGCTGAGCCTGCCCTTGGAAAGCACTATGTGTGTTGTGAGCACACGGAATATTCGGAGTTCAGGAGAATGCTGAATTGCTTCTCGATATCTGAACCTGCTGCTCGCATCCTGGAAGTGCATCTGTCTTATAGGGCACTGGATCAAGATAGGGAAAAACACATTTTTCTTTTGTGAACCTGGCATTGCAGACCTGGCCCCTTGACATTAGCACAGATTAACATAGTCAGGTAACTCTTTGCTGCAACAACATTTTTTTTCCTTTTCCTGTAGCTGGATAAAGAATGGGTGTAAAGCCTTTGAGATGAGGGCAGATCCAGTTAAAATGAGCAGAGACACACTTCCCCAAATGCAAGGCCAAAGTGTGAAGGCTGAACCAGAAACACTCCTGCCCCACAAGCATGAGAACAGGTTTGTGGAAAGGCCCTGTCTATGCAGCTGACCAGGCGAGCACACATCTCAGATTTCAGCAAGGGGCACGTCTTGCCAGGGACACACCAGTATCAAATGTAACTAATATAAAGACAAGCCACGCTGGGATGGATGTGACAAACAGCCACTCAGTACTAGTCAGAAATATCACGGGAAAAAAAGGAAAGAACTAGTTATGTTGCAAAAAGTAATAAAGAATTTGTCCATCTCATCCAGCCCTACCCAAGGGAGGAAAAGGAATACCCAATATTATGGTCTGATTTGTAGTGACGGGCCAGGAACAGAGCTGAGGACATTGAGCTGTCAGAGCGCAAAAGAAAATCCCTTCGGTGCATCCCATGCCCTTCATTCTGGCTCTACCCTTGGCTCAGAGCGCAACAAAAGTAGTCACTCTCTGTGCGTGCCAGGCACCGTGCTAGACCCAGAGGTGCCAGATGAGTGAGCCATGGCCTCTGCCCTTGGCTCACCCCATCCCCAGGGTGGCACGCAGAGGATGGTACAGTGTAAGCATTCCCGGCAGGAGCCACAAAGACACAGGTCCAAGGGCACGCACAGGGGTCAGCACAGAGGGACCGGAGCGGACAAACCCAGCTTTCAGAGTGCTGTGGGCTCTGCGCCATGGCCTCCATAAGTGAGTGAATTCTCTGAGCCTCTGTCTTCCCGGCCCCAAAGCAGATAAAAATCTCTACTTCCCAGGGCAGTCAAGACAATGATCTACAAATATGTCAACTTAGCACCGTCCCAGGCAAACAGTAGGCCATCAATCTATGATGCCGTGTATTTGATATGCTTATCTTAGAATCCAACATGCATTCGAGGCTCAATAAATAATGGCAATTAATAATAATGTGTGTCGAGAAGAAGGTCGGAGGGCACATTCCTTGAGTGACCTTGGAGGAGGAGCAAAAGGTCTGCCAGGTCGTAGAGGGGAGGGGCCCCCAGTATAGGGACCGCGTCACTGAGGCAACCCCGAGCCTGTGTGCTGTCCCGTGAGGCCCTGACATTGCATCCTCTCCCGACACCCACAAGCCCAGGTGGCTGGGGCAGGACACCTGCTGGATAAAACAGATGGCTCAGTTGGTTAAGCGTCTGCCTTCGGCTCAGGTCATGATCCTGGGGTTCTGGGATCGAACCCCGTGGCGGGCTCCCTGCTCCACGGGGAGGCTGTTTCTCCCTCTTCCTCTGCCCCCCCTGCTCATATTCTTGCACGCATGCTCTCTCTCTCTTAAATAAATAAATAAAGCCTTTAAAAACAAAACAAAACAGCCCCCAAATCATCCTAACCAGTCGGGCAGAAGGGGTTGAGGAGTGAGACTTGCCCTTTGCCCCTGTGTACAACCTCAGAGGCAGGGACAGGAAACCTGCTCTTCCTCGTAAGCCCTCAGGCCACATGACAACTCTGCCTGCCCAAAATGAGCCTGTGAACTCGCCAAGGTGACTCTCACCGTAGGACAGGGGCATAGGGAGGGGGCCCTGTGGGGAAGCCGTCCATGCCAGGGAGCGTTGGCTGGGCCCCCTCCTCCTGTAGCTGGCGTCCCTTCCTGCCCTGCTCTGCCTGGCTGTGGGAATGAGTCCAGGATCTCTGCCCCCGACAGCAGCCAGGGAAGCCACGGGCTGCATGAGCACACGGCCCCTCCTTCCTTCACTGTCATTATTGGTGCTGAGCTAAGATAAAGAGCATGGGGGATGCATGAGATTATCCATCCGGGGCACCTGGGTGGCTCAGTCATTAAGTGTCTGCCTTCGGCTCAGGTCATGGTCCCAGGGTCCTGGGATCGAGCCCCGCATCGGGCTCCCTGCTCAGCGGGAAGCCTGCTTCTCCTCTCCCGCTCCCCCTGCTTGTGTTCCTTCTCTTGCTGTGTCTCCATCAAATAAATAAAATCTTAAAAAAAAAAAAAAAAAAAGATCATCCATCCAAAACCCAGACTGTGGCGTTGTCACCCATGAGATGCCACCTAGTAGCTGGTGGAACCTGAGCCTACACAGTGTATGTACCGGGCAGCCCCTCGCTCAGCCCCGGGATCACACGCTCATCCACAGTACCCATGTTACCTCCATGCCAGTCCTAGCTCCCCGCCACCCAGGAGCCCCCCTCATGGCAGCTAAGAGTGACAGCCCACCTATGTGCCTCTGTGGGGCCAGACACCTTCTGAGCACGTTTTATGCCTTTATGCCCTTTTTATGCCTTTTTATGCCCACAACCCCAGGGATGCTGCCTCCACTGGACGGTGAGGAAACTGAGGCACAGAGGGTTATTGGACATGTTGGCAGGCAACCTACTGGTTCCTTGGCAGGTGTCACAGGCCAGAAAGTGCTGGGAACGCTGGGCTGGCTGAGGAACCCCCCCCACCCCGAGACGGGCTGAGTGAGGAGGGGCCCGAGCACCCTCTGCCAGGGCCCTTGGAGTGCTCATCACACATCTGGGCACCCTGTCTGTCTACCCGAGGCACAGGAGCTGCCCGGACCCTGGAAGGAGGAGGGTCTCCGGAAACTTCACTCGGTCTTAGGAACGGAGCCAGGTGCCGCGCTGACTTGGGCGCCGCGGAGGCCCAGCCAAGCAGGCTGGCACGGAGGGGAACGGCCTGGTGGGAGCCAAAATGTCTCCTGCTCAGCAATGGAAAGGGGCTCCATCTCCCTGAGAGACTATTTGGCCCTCGGGAATTATTTATGAAGAACTATAATAACCTGGCAACATTCATGTTACCGTGTTACGGGAAAAAGCACAATTTTTTATATACACTAGTATCTCAAGTATAGGAAAATGCAGAGAAAAATGACTAAAAAGAAAAACAAAAAAATCTAAGACATCTCTCAGAGGTGGAATTAAAACTATCTTCTTCTATGTTTCCTTCTTCTTTTTTTTTTTTTTCAAAAATGAGTTTGGGCGTTTTTATAAGAAAAAGGCAAACTGTAGTTTAAAGAGGAAATAGAAGGTTGATTGTGGGGTCCGTTCTGCCTGTTGGTCACCTGGCTGAGACGTTGGCTCGGGGGGGCCTCTGCCCTCCCACACTCGGGTGGCCACTCACGCCGCTGGGCACACCTCTGCCCTGAGGCCCGCCTGTCCGCACCCCTCCAGCAGGAACACTGCTCCTCTACGAGGCCTTTTTGCATCCCTGAGGCTGACTGGCACTGAGGTCATCTTCTGCTCTGCCCAGGCACTAGAGCCTCAGCGACATGGGCATCCTGTCCACTGGTCATCCTGGGTGTCACTGCTTACTTGCGTAGGGCCGGAGGGGTAGGAAATGGAGTTGCCCCCACCGTACCCCAGCCCTGGGAAGAAGGCTGGGAGCTGGAGGGAAGACAATCCCCACGAAGCGCTTTTAACTCATGCTGAACGCTTCCGTATACTTAACAAAAGTCACTGCTGTCATCATTGGCCCTACGGTCCCCGTGCTTGCTCTGGGTGTTGCTACAGAATTCTCTCTGCCTTCCCCATGAAGGCAAGCCCGGGAGCCTGCCTGTCCCCAGCACAATGCTGCCTTGCCACTTCACACACTCCCAGCAGTGGATTCTCCTGCTGGCAAAGCACCGAAGGGAGATACGGTCCCAAGTGCTGATCTTGAAAGTTTGACTGCACAGAGATGGCGCGTGCCATAAGCTTATTCCCAGTTGCGCCACCCCCCGGCCCCTCAGCATGCCCCACTGCCCTGTGGGCTCTCTTGTCTAATTCTGTGCCCACTGCTGGAGGGCGGGCAGGCTGCAGGAATGTCTGAGCATCCTCTGATGGTGCCACCTTAGCCCCAGAGCTGAGAGGTGCCTGCCACACCTTCCCGTCTTGCTAATGACACCACACTTCTAACTTCCTTCACACAGAAGCTTCTAAAACCTTAAATGTGAATGGGCAGAAGCTCACAGGCTGCTGTATGGTTTCGGTTGTCTCTTGGGACTTAGAGGGCAATGGAGAAGTGGGGGATGCCTGTGCTTAGGTTCCCAAGCAGAGAAATCTGGAACCCTGGTAAGACCCCTAGAACCTCCCAGTACCCTTAGCTGGGGCTCCCCTGCCCACCCCCCCTTGGCTCCCTGCTCACCATTTCTGGGCCTGGAGCTTGGTATATTCCCATTGGAAGTCTAAAGAATTTGGCTGTAGGGCCCAGGAGCCAGAGGATGGATTGGAAAAGCTGAAGCAATGAAGTAGACAAAGTGCCAGAGTAAGAGGCCACGTCATGGGCCCTGCTGGAGGGTATAGGTCTGTCCCTTGCATTGGCTGCTGGGTCTCCTCACTTAAAACAGCCCCAATTCTCAGGCTAGAGAAGATACCCTAGCAAGGCCCTGCTTTAGGCCCGGGTGGATGGATCTGCATGCCAGCACATGAGCTGCTTCCTTGACTCGTTCCTGTCCAGACAACTCCTATCCACCCCTCCCAGCAGCAACTCTTGCTGACCAGCAGGGCTAGTCCTTGACCAGAGCCTCCGCATGAGAAATTGAGACAGCCGCACGAACAGTCAGGCTAGCTGACCACGGTGTCCAACAGCTTAGCTAAGCCAGGGGTTTTCTACCTTGCTTATGCCATCTGTTATAGGTTGAACTCTGTCTCCCCAAGTTTTTGTATGTTGGAGTCCTAACCTCCAGTAGCTCGGAATGTGACCTTCTTTGGAAATAGAGTCATTGCAGATGGGATTAGTTAATATGAGGGCATACTGGAGTGGGATGTGCCCTTAATCCAGTGTGACTGGTCTCCTTACAGAAATGGGAAATTGGCACACAGCCACACAGATACACAAACATACAGATACACACACACACGCACAAACACACACACACACACAGGGAGAAAGCCCAATTAAGATGAAGGCAGAGATCAGGGTGATGCTTCCACAAGCCAAGAGATGCCAAAGACTGCCAGCAAACCACCCCAAACTAGTTTGGGGGCAACATGGAACAGATTCTCCCTCCCAGCCCCCCTGAAGGAACCAGCCCTGCTGAGGCCTTGATCTTGGACTTCTAGCTTATGGAACTGTGAGAGAATAAATTTCTGTTGTTGAAGCTACTCATTTTGCGGTACTTTGTGACAGCAGTCGCAGCAAACTAAGATCATCTGTGCATAACACACCTGCGTGCACACATATGCACACACACATTATACGCAATACACACGCTCACCCTGGTAATACAAAAAACACGTGCAGGGCGTCTGGGTGGCTCAGTTGGTTAAGCGACTGCCTTGGGCTCAGGTCATGATCCTGGAGTCCCGGGATCGAGTCCCGCATCGGGCTCCCTGCTCGGCAGGGAGTCTGCTTCTCCCTCTGACCCTCCTCCCTCTCATGCTCTCTGTCTCTCATTTTCTCTGTCTCAAATAAATAAATAAAATCTTAAAAAAAAACAAACACGTGCATTACATGTGTATTACAAAAACATACCCTAAAGTAGAAATTAAAGGATAAAAAAATAAATACACCTAGAAGTTCTAACATTCTTCTCGGGTGGGTGCTTCTGTACCCCACTTGGGACACCATTAGGTCCAGGTGGTAAAGTGGGCACTAACCACTGAGCTCCACTCTCTGGAGCCTCACAGGGCTTACAGTCTGGAAGCCATAATTCTGATCTTCCTCCTCAGCTCTCTAATGGTTTCCCTGCTGAACTTGATGCCCCGGGAAGGACTGTACTCTGGCGGGGGGTGTGGGGATGGGGGGTTCTGCATCCCTGAGGGCCTGGTCCTGCCCTGCTGTGCATGCTTGCTCAGGACCTACTATGGCCTAACAGAGCACACCAGGTGAGGAGGAGGCCCTCAGGAGCGCAGCCCTGAAACCTTGGATCATTCTCATGTTCTCCATCCATCAAAAATAAATCCCATGGGGAGCAAGGATGGAGCCGTTAGGATGGGGCAGTGGGACACCTGTCTTTGGTGGATACGAAGGTTTCCGGCCCCCGGCTCTCTGCTTGCAAGGTCATGGGAGTGCACGTGGTGCTTCCAGTTGAGAAGGGAAGGGGCAGCCCGGGAAGGGTGATGGCAGCCAGAGAATGTATGTGCATTCATTCCAGAAATCCCCGCCTGGCCTTGCTCGGCTGCCCTGCTTCCACGTGCAGCTGTCATCAATGCCGGCCCCACAAACAGCCTCTGCCTGCCCCTCCCCAGCAGCCAGGCCAGCTGACCGACCCCAAAGACCCCAGGCATGGTGGCAAGGACCACAGGCCTCATATCCCTAACAGCTGTGGCACCTTGAGCAAGCAGGACCAGCTACCTCCTCTGTGGGGCCCAGTGCAAAATGGAAACGTGGGGCCTCTTGTTCAAAAGAAGAATTTCAAAACAGCGACAGCTGAGCATTCACCAAGCATTAACCCGTTTAGGTGGGCGGCCCTGGGCAGGTGCAAGGAGGCTCGCCTGGGAAGCCGGCCTGCCCACGGTGATGCTCCACCACACCACAGACTTGCCTCCTTCTCCATGGCACATTGCAGAAGTTGGGGAGGTGGCCAGGCGAGAGCAGAGGGAGGTCCACACTTTCAGAGACACCTGTGGTAGGAGAGGTCATTATTCCCCTCTTTGGTCTGTGTCATCTGGGTGTTAGAAAAGAGTCCTTGAAATAATTTTTCAGGAGCCTCTAGCACATGCTTTATAACTAAATGCCAGATACTCAGAAGAAAAGGGTCTGGATGAGTTCCTAGTGCTACCCGGCCTGATGGGTCAGGTGCCCCATATGAGGCAAAGGTATGTTCTCCCCTTGGTTAATCCCCCGTGTCCGTCGCCTGAGTGGTGAGGCCTCCTTTTCTACACCTACAGATGAGAGCAATACCTTTTTTATCCACTTCATTTTTTTAACCTCCCAGGGTTGTCAAGAACATAAATACCAGGTCTAAATCATAAAAGCATGCTAAACACACATTATAAATACCAATCGCGATAACAATAATCAAGATACTTTCGCTTTGGTCCAGCTGGGTCCTCTCACGCACACTACAAACTTGTCCGTTCTGCAAGATCTCCGGAGTCCCCGCCCAGTGGCGGCGCCAGAATGCCTGCTCTCCACGCGAGCATCAGACGGCAGGGGCTTCCTGTTTCTGCCACTTGGGTCCTGACCTCAGGGGATCCCTCCCGTGGCCTCCTCTTGAACCCTGATTGGTGCCACGCTCCCGCCAGACACACAGTGCCACAGCCTTTTTGGCCACGGAGGATTTCCACGGTGGGAGGGACAGGAGAAAACTTTATCAGGCTCATTAAAACAAAACGTGCTGGCTCATCGGGTGGCAGGACATGGGCTCCGGGAGGAGTGGAGTCGGCCAGCCTGGCTGGGCCCCGCCTGTTTCTGGGCTCCCCAGCTCCCGGCTGCCCACCATGCCCTGCTCCTGCAGCAGCCGGCCCCTCCAGAATGAGAAGAGGCCCCTGGAAATTTTACAGCGACTCCCTTTGTTCCTCTCCTCCCAGGACCCCAGGAGCCCAACTTGGCCTGTGAACGGCAGGCTTGGCTTCTGCTTGGCTGATCAGAGCGATTAGCAGCAGCCACTCCTGCTAATTGCTGTCCTCAGCGGTGCCAGGCCCTCCCGTGCCCTCCTCCGAGAGTCCTCTGCCCGCACACAGCCTCTGACTGTTGGCGGTGACAAAGGTTGCATGTCATGGGAATTACAGTGTCCAGGGCTCGCGGCAGCCCTGTGTCAGTGTTAACCCACTCCCTGAGCACTGGACACCCACGGCTTCTCCACTGAGTCTGAGCCATGGCCCCTGGCATGTCAGGGAGCATGACTTCAAAACCATCCGGGGGAAGTAAGGTGCCTGGCAGGTGGAGAGCTTCACGATGGTTTACTCACCAGTATCTGGGTGCGCTGGGGCAGGGGAGACAACCACCCCCAAGCCCACAAATATGGCCAGGCTGTTTCAGCGGCCAGAACACCGCACCAGCAATCTGAAGGGCCCAGTGGGTCCCTTTCCGGCTCTACTACCAGTTCCCGAAGCTGCAGATTACTGGCCCGGCCCCCTCCCAGGGTTGCTGTGAGGATTACCTGAGGCAACAAATTTCATAATAAGAGCAGTAGTGGGTGGCTGCTGGGAGCTAAGCCTTTCCACGCATCATCTCCAACCTTCCCCCTAGTCTGTGAGAGGGATCCCATCTTAGAGATGAGGAACCAGAGGACCAGGAAGGCCCCGATATGATGAGCACAGAGCAGGAAAGGGCACATGGACATCCGGGGGCCACGGGGAGGGGCCACGGGGCCATGGGGACTGCTGTCAGGGGGCACAGCTCTTCCCGATGCTGAAGCTATGCCCTCCCACATGTCCTGCTCCCAGATTTAGGCCAGGCTGCTCTGGGCCCACAAGTGGCCACACCCAACAGTGGGCCACTCTCCGGCTGCTGGGACCCACGAGGTGGCCTGGTGGGCGGACTCTGCCCTGGAAGAGCGAGGGTCATCAGCAAGGCCATCAGCCCAGCTCCTGAGCAGGTCTGGACTGTAGAGCATGCAATGGGTCACCAGTCTGTGCACAAGGAAGACAGGGCAGGCACCAGAGGGGAGCTGAGATGCTCTGAGGAGAGAGAGCTGGTCCTGGAGCATCTTCCATTCCTGAGGTCCGCCTCTTTCCACCCGCATGTACCTTACCACATGCCCTGGAACGCTGCATCTGTCTGACTCCAAGGGATGAGTCCTCAGTCCCCCTGGGAGAGGTCTGACGTTCACACTACAGTGTCAATGACTCACAGCAGCAGGTTTCACTAGGGGTGGGGGTGGGTAAGGAGGGGCAGACGCCAGTGGGAAACAGACAGTGGCACAGAAGGGGAGGCAAGACGAGGTCTAAAACAGACACCTGTCTCCTCCCAATCTGGGTGCGGCCAGGGGCACTGGTCATTCTCTTCCCCGTCTCTGGTAAAGCTGCGGCTCGAAGGCCCCCCCACCCAATCCTGATGGCAGCGCAGCCCCTGGGGCAGCATCGTTCCGAGGAAAGGCAAAGGACTCAGACTCCAGAAACCCAAGTCTAGTGGCTTCTGTAGTTAACGAACTAACCATGTGACCTTGGGCAAGTCACCTCTCTGGACCAGCCTGGTGTCTGTACCCATAGAAAAGGGGCATTGGCCTGTCACCTCGGAGGCCCTTTCCAGCTCTCATCTTCCGGAAATCCGTATTTGCTTGTCTCACCGTCCCTCTCCCCGGGCCTCCTGGTCATTGTGCAGGCAGGCAAGGGGGCAGGCCTGGCACAGATGGGCTGTTCCCTCTGTCCCCAGCTGTGCTGGCAGGCGTGGCGGCCCTGGCTCAGCGCCGGTGCTCCGCCCACTCTGGCATCCACTGGGCCTCAGAGCTACAGCTGGGACCTGGATTCCAGACTAAATATGGAGCCCCAGCCCCACGCTGCTCCCCACCTGCAGGCCGAGGGCCCGAACCTCTGCCGTTATGGAAAATCATGCTGCCCGCCCTCCGGCCCTCCCAAAACGCTGACTCAGAAACTCTGCACCCGGGCAAAGGCCAGACAGAGGTCAGGAGGGCCAGAGCAACAATGAAATTTCAGAGCAATCAAAAAAAAAAAAACAAAAAAAAAACCCCAGCAGCATAAGGCACTTGCCTATAAAGGAAAACAGGAGCAAGCCTGTTAGCTTAATATAACGGGGAGAATGCGCAGCAGCTAGGTTCTGGAGCACGTGCAAGTTCACTCTCCAGACTGGAACAAGGACAAAGGGTTAACAAGCAAGAATGTTGCTCCTGTGAGACAATTCTCCCTTCCCCTGGCCTGAAATGGGTGGCCACGTATCAAAAGGAGGCCCATGTGACTTTCATCTACCATCCCTCACGCGCGCGCGCGCGCGCACACACACACACACACACACACACAGAAGCTCACTCCTCACAAACTGTTTCTTAAGAGTACAGGTCCAACAAGCAGCACACTGAGAGTTTCCCACCTAAAATACCAGGCGGGATCCTCTGCAAGATGACCCGGTGTGAACCACACCTCACACGGCCTCCGCGGCACCACAGACAGGGGTGGGTTGTGGGTTGGATGGTCTCCCGCAGAAAGACACCCTGAAGACTTAACCACCCGCCCCCATCTGCGAATGTGACCTTATCTGGAAGTAGGGTCTTTGAGGATGGAATGAAGTAAAGTTGAGGTCTTCCCGGTGTCGGATAGGCCCTGAAGCCAGTAACTGGTGTCTTTGTAAAAAGAGGGAAATTCAGACCCAGAGACACACATAGGGAGAAGCCCACGTGAAGACGGAGGCAGAGACTGGGGCAACACATCCACAACACGAGGAGCGCCAAGGACCGGCGGCCACCAGCAGGAGCCGGGAAGAGGCAAGGAAGGATCCTCCCCTAGTGATGTCGGAGGAAGCACGGCCTTGCCGACACCTTGATTTCCGACTTCTGGCCTCCAGAACCATGTGAGAATACATTTGTGTTGTTCTGAGCCACCCAGGTTGTGGTGATTTGTTACAGCAGCCCCAGGATACTGGTACGCACGCTTCCAGGAGGACCCACCACCAACACCTAGCTGTGTGACCCTCAACATGCCCCTCCCCTGGGCCTCGGTTGCCTTTTCTGTGTAAAATGTAAAAAGTTGGATCAGACAGGCTCCTTCCAGCTCTGACACCCAACTCTGGGTTCTTGGATCTACTAAGCATCTGGAGGAGGATGGGAGGGGTGGTGGGGAGAGGGGATTAACTCAGGGAAGGTTGGAGAAGAGCACAGGGCTGATCTCCCCCTGCCTATACTGTGCTGAGGGGCAACAGAAACGGGGAGGGGGAAGGCCACCTTGATAAAGCATAGGTCAAGTTCATCCTTGCAAGTTTGCAACCTCCCCTACACAGGAAGGGGTGCGGTAAAGCGATGGAGCAAAGATATCCAAGGAGATTCACTCCCAGGACAGGGGTTTTCCTTGTTTTAAGTTTGCACCAAAAGAACAAAGGCAGACTGGGAGGGGGAGAGGCTGGAGGCAGAGGAGCAAGGGAGAGAACAGCACAAGGCCAGGACAGAGAAGTCGTGGGCTTGGCCCTGGTGGCAGGGAACGGCCTGGCGAAAGCTATGCGGGCAGCAATGGGCCGAGTCAGTGAGTGTGTCCGCGGGGACAGGCAGGGAGGGGAGGCAGGATGCAGGCCTGCGGGGCTAGCTGGGTGAGAGGAAGACAAACCCCAGCAGGGGCATGGACGGGACCACTGGATTTAGAGGGGGCCTGAGGTCAAGAGTCTGGGAAGCAGGTGGGTGGGATCAGAGAACAGGCCTGGTGTAGAGAACAGATGTGACAGTCAATGGCACTCAGGTGACAACCAGGGTCACTCGAGGAGGTGAGAGGATGCAGGAGGAGGGCAAGTGGGGGAAGGCACTGCGACTAGGACCCCAGGAAATCCTCCTTGGACAGGCCACTGAGAACAGGGCAGATGTGTGGATCAAGGAAGGCACGGGGGAGCAGAGGAATGTGGTCGTGGGAGTCAAAGGCAGTGAGAGTTGGGGGCGGGAGGGGTCCTCAGTGGGAGTGGCTGCCAAGAGAGCCAGCACAGTAATGGAGCAAAGGCAGAATGGCCATGGAGCTGGCACACAGGAGGGTCCTGGTAAGGTCAGGCTTGTGCCACCGCTCCCAAAAGGCAACGAGGTCTTTGAAGCTGTGCTCGCTTCTGAGCCTCGCCAAGGGACCATTCCAGGAGTGGTTACTGAGGAGGGGAAGAAGAAGGAGATGGAATGTCCCAAGATACTGATTTGACCAGTATCCCATTGTCAGATGCACCTGCCTTCTCGCCAGTGACTGCACAGACACCCAAGATGCCCTCAGGGAAAAACTTAGAAGAGAGGACTGGTTTTGGACACACTGGGAACATAACTAAGTCAGACTGAAATTTGGTGAAATGCAAAAACATATGTACTGGATTTTGAAATGTTTTTGCTTTTATATAACTCAGATGCTAAAGAAAAAAATACAGCAAAGCTGTTTTAAATATATCACAATCTTTTTGTGGAAAAAAAAATATAGCTAGCACTTGGACTCACGGATATTTAGTGCTGAGAACGACCCAGGAGTTTACTTCGTTGCAGCTTCCCCTTTACTGGGGAGAGTACTGAGACCCCGTGAAGCTAGCTGGCTTGCCAAAGTCACATCATTCATTAGTCCCAAAGGCAGGACTGGCCCCACTGCCTCTTAACTCTCCTGTAGGCCTTTGTGGTTGCTACTCAAACCAAATCAAGGCTAACCGAGTTCAGATTCCACTCAAAACACCATGATGCCCATGTCAACGGTTTAGGAGGTTCGATTATAGTAAAAATTGTACTATCCCATGCCTTGGAGTTTGGGTATTATTTTCAAAACTGGCTCGACTCAGTTTTTTGTGTTTTTTTTTAAAGATTTTATTTATCTTTCTGAGAGAGAGAGAGAGCACAAGAGGGGAGCAAAGGAAGAGGGAGAAGCAGACTCCTGGGAGCCCGATATGGGGCTCAATCCCAGGACCCTGAGATCATGACCTGAGCCGAAGGCAGCCGCTTAACCAACTGAGCCACCCAGGCGCCCCTCGACTCAGTTTTACAACATTCAGAGTGGCTGCTTATGGTGACGTAGGCTCTCTGGATCCTGTAGGCTATGCAGCTGTGCTCGGAACAGGGGTGCCTGGCCGAGGGACCCAGAACCGGCTAAGATCCACCTGTGTGTTGCTCACCAGGCCCTGCACTTAGGAATGGAGCTGTGCCCGCCTAGAAGGGGTGCCTTTCCTAGCTCTCCCAAAGACTACTTTGGAGATGGGCCCATGACTGGTGGCCAGGTACCACTTTGCAGTTAATTTAAGTTGTTCCAAGTCTGAGTCTATCTAGATTTATCCAGGTGAGATAAATATTGTTTAAAAACTGGAAATCAGGGGCGCCTGGGTGGCTCAGTCATTAAGCGTCTGCCTTCAGCTCAGGTCATGATCCCAGGGTCCTGGGATCGAGTCCCACATCGGGCTCCCTGCTCCGCGGGAAGCCTGCTTCTCCCTCTCCCACTCCCCCTGCTTGTGTTCCCTCTCTCGCTGTGTCTCTCTCTGTCAAATAAATAACTAAAATCTTAAAAAAAAACAAAACAAAACAAACTGGAAATCAAGGCCTTAACCTATAAATTAAGATCTCTCACTAAAATGAAAGAAAAAGATACATTACTAGAAACATAAGCAAAGAGCATGCAAAAGTAAATTTCCAAGGGAAGAAATATATGCAGTCTATAAATGCCTGCAAAAATCTTCAGGTTCACTAGGGATCAAAGAAATGCAAAGCCAAATGAGATCCAATTTTACACCCATCAAATTGGGCAGGGTGCAAAGGAATGCTAATACCCAGTGTTGGGGAGACTCGTGTTCTCACATGTGGCTAGCAGGGGTGAAAATGTGTGCAACCTGAAAAATCCTGAAATCCAGGCATAACCTGGGAATCAAGAAAATAACCAAAGATGTCTTCGACAATTCACTACGTATGTCCTTGGGAAAACTAAGGGCAGAGGCCACAACCCACAGGATAGCTCTTGGAGTCAGCCCTGGCAATACCATAAAGCTCACAGAGAGTTCACCCAAAGAGAAAAACATTCTTTGTTCTTTGTTCTAGCTCAGCTATAAAGAGTCATGAAGTTGAGGCAAAAGAAAAGAGAGCCTAAAACAAGAGCATGGGACACAGAAAGGGAGTGCTATGGAGCGCTCGTGGTTCTCAGAGCCTGGGGCATCAGCTCAAATGCTTCGAGCAGATCCTGTCCCTAAAGGAGGAATGACAGGCAAGGCCCTTTAGCAAAATCCCAGCCGCCTCACAAGACTGCAGTAGATTGCCTCTCTTGCACGCCCCACCCCTCTAAGGGACAGAATGAAAATCCCACAGGCCCCTGTTCACAGCTTTGCGTCTTAGAAGTGTGGACTCTTCAAAGCAAGCCTTGGAGGGTGGGCTACCCGCATGGGAGCCAGGGCTGACATCCTTCTAGCAGGCTGCCCCAGGGGTGAGGGTGGTGTCAGTGTCCAGGCTGTGTTCCCAGGCCCTACCCCAACCTCACTGCAGGCTGTGGGGTCCTCTGATGGGCTCCAGCAATGCCATACACTGGTACTCCATGAGCCCTCCCCAAGGCTGGGACTGGCCAGGAGGAGACTGCATCATCCCTGAGGAGCCAGGGCTGGGGTTACGGAAAGCTCAGGCCAAGCTGGAACTTTCTTTAAAGGTAATTTTTTATCTCCACCGTCCAAATGACTTTTGTTCTGTTCTCTGTGCCTCCCTTTATTTCAAAAACAGGACAGATTTTCCTGAACGGTCTTCCAGTGCTTTTGACAGTCCAAATAGCTGTACCACTTTTATCCTGCCGTTTGGTCTGGCCCTGGCACGTGAAGGTGTTTTGGGTTTGAGAAATTTGGCAACAAGTCATTCCTGCTGCTCCCTGAGCCCTGCCCCATACACAGGCCCCAGCCGTCCAAGGGGAATTGCAGAGGACATAAGACACACAGGGAACAAATGGGAGAGGTTGTCCCTGTCCCCCAAACAGGTGCACTCCATCCTCACTAGCCTTCCTAATGTGTGTTTAGAGCCACTGATGACCTTCTGGGGTGATGGAAATGATCTTTATTTTGGTCTGAGCAATAGTTACATGAACATAAACATTTGTCAAAATCCCTCAAGCCATGCACTAAAGATTCATGCGTGTATCCTGTATGTAAATTATACTTCAGTAACATACTGTTAATACTAAGAAGAAGAAAAACATTAACAGGAAGTGTGATCAGCAAACCAAATGGTACAGAGCCAGGTTCCTGGCCTTAGGGACTGTCAGTGGTGGGGGGAACAGGGAAAGAGCCAGCGGAGAGGGGAGGGGGGTTCATGTGGAGTGGTCCAAGGAGGCCACACTGAAAATGTCAGGTGTCACCTCCCACCCTGGGCAAGTCAACACTCCTCTGTTTCTTTATCTATAAATTGACGAGATAAGCTAGATCTGTGGTTTCCAGCTGGGAACTTACAAAAAATACATACTCTTGGGCTCTCTTCTACTTTCTGAATCGCACATAAGTCTGGGGAAGAGGAATCTGCATTTTGATAAGCTCCTTGGGTGATGGCAATGTTCTTTGGGGTCCAGGACCAACATTTGGAAACTGTAATCAATGTACTTGTAAAGGTTCTGACCTTCAGCGGTAACAGGCCCTGGTTCTTTGCGGGAAAAAACAGCAATATACAGCCAAGAGAAGGATGGAAATCAACAGGGTGATCAGAGCTGGGTGACCCAGGAAGTCTTCCCATATTGTACTCTCTCCAATCAAAAGCCTAAACCCAGACCTTAAATCTTAAAAGGGTGACCCTATTCAGTTGTGTAGTTTGTGCACTACTCAAAGATATCCACCCAGACAGTGAGTAAGGGCCAAGAACCAGCTCATATCCAACCAAGAACCAGCATTTGTCCAACCATGTGCCCTGATGCAAGGCTGCAGCCACCTGGGGAGGAGAAGAAGGGGAAGGGGTTGCTTTCCTCAAAATTCATCCACCAAGATAAGGGATGCCTTTTCCTAATTCCAACAAAGGTGCCACATGGGTGAGCAGAGTTCAGTCTTCAGAAAGACCAAGGGTCAGAAAACGCTCATGTTCTTTCAACACAGCACATGTTTTCAGCCCTGGCTCCCTAAAAACAAGAGAAAAGTGATTTGATATTCAAGGCACCACCTGTCCTGCCTCTTTCCATTGGTCCCCAACTTCATCCCAGCACTCCTTGTCACTTGCCCTTCCCCAGATGCTACATGCTTTCTGTCCCTCCATGGTCTGGTCAAGCTGCTCCTGCCACCTACCAAACTTCTCACTGGTCAACTCCCCAGTCATCTGGGCCTTCCACCACAGAATCCACCCTCCTGGTATGCTCAGGTGCCCAGCACGGAGGACAGAGCAGTGAGAAGCAGGCCGCATGTTCCAGGCCCAGAAAGGCCGTATGATGTTGTTTGATGATGATTAAAACACTAATCACAATACGGCATGAGCAAGGAGCACGTGTAGCAGGGGCACGCTGTCTGTTAATTACAAAATTAATACAGTGCTGCCTAAAAATAGTCCAGCTTCCTCCCCTGCCAATCTATAAATCCAAGAGTAATGAAACCTGAATTCAAAGTTCTCTTGGGTTGGACTCGCTCTCATTCCTATGATGCACTATGACACACTTCACACATTCCTATGATACACTTTGCACATTCCTAGGATACACTTCACACTCTGAGAGCATTAAGGTAACAGGGCATTCATTAAAATTTTCTGCAGCACCTTATTCCACAGACTACCAGTTGGACAGAACTTCCTTTCCCCAGACCCACTTCTCTGTCGTTCTTCGCTCTTTGGGAGGCTTAAGAACCCCTCGGGGCCAATGCTTGGAGCACCTGCTGTCATGTACCTGCCCCCCCCCCCCCAAGGTAGGGCTAGAGATTTCCCTCCCAGGACCAGGTGGGCTGGGGGATCAGCCACACGGCAGGTGCAACGGAGGCTGTGCTCAGGCTCCGTCCAGTCCCACTGCCCAAATGCCCCCTGAAGGTCAGCATGAAGGTCAGCCCCCATCACAGACACGGCATGGTGAGCTGAGTGAGGAACATGGCCCTAGGCATATTGGAGGTGCTGACCCACAGCAATGCCACAGTGATGAAAGCCTGCTCTTCTGAGAGAGGGTGGAGCGGAGGGACTGAGCATGGGGTCTGGAGCCATGCGACTCTGCCCTGTACTAGATGTTTCACTTCAGGCAAATTGCTTAATTCTCTGCCTCGGTTTCCCATCGGTAAAATGGGGCAACCCCATGGGGTTGTTGGAAGGACTAAATGATCAGGAGTCAGCAAAATGCCTAGCACATAGTAATGGCTCAAATGATCGTATTACTATTAGCATGACTAGTCCCAGCCCTGTAAATGACTGCATTAACACTAGTACTAGTCCTGCAAATGAGCCTATTGTTACCGCCACCTATACTGGTCCTCGGCCTCCATCACGGCCTCCATCACGGCCTCCATCACGACCGCTGCTACTGCTCGCTGACCTGCTATAGCTGGGAAGCCAGGAAGGTAAACAGACTGGCCCAGGGCTGAGAAGCACGCTGGCCCCTGCATGCAGGTTGCTATGACCCTGTGCACTGCAGAAGCCCATTCAAGGCACAGAGGGAACCCTGAGGCAAGAGGGCCCAATGGGAGGTGGGCAGAGCTAAGGCAGGGAGGCCTTAGCTGCTGGACGTCCTTGGAGGGCCACACAGAGTCAACAGCATCCCCTAGCGCCTCCTCCATCCCCCAAAGGCAGGCATTAGGCCTGAGGCTCTTACAGGGAAAGGATTCTCAATCCCCTCCCTCCTCTTTGTTCCAAACTCCACCTTCACTTCATCCCTGCCGCCATCACCTTCCTGCCTGGGTTGCCTGGGCCAAGAGGCTGGCTCCTGATGGGCCTCCCTGTCCCTTCCTACCTCCCCGAGCCTCCACCCTTGGGTCCCAAGGTTTGTCCCCAAACATCCCCACGAAGCTGTCAGTTTGTTTATGTACAGTTTGGGTAGAGGGTGCAGGTTGCACCTCCCACCCGGGGGAATGCACCCCACAGGGCCCAGCCCCACCTCCTGCTTCCTGGGACCCTGCTTCATTCTGGCACCTCCCTTTTCAGTCACACAGGATGTCCCCCTGGGTGGGTGGGGGGAAGAACAGCGATGCCTTTTCCACCCAACCCCAGCCCACGCCCCCAACCTGCAGGGCCACTGGGCCTACCTCAGACACAGGATCCTCCCTGCTCAGGCCCACAATATCCCCAGCACTTACTTCCAAATGAGCTCTCCGCCACTTAACCATACCTTCTCCTTGGGGGGGGGGGGCTTAACTCCTTCCTGCCCACTGCCTTCCTTCCTGCTATGGGGTAACACTCTCCTGGGTGCCAGGAGCACATTTAGAGCTCAGGGAACACTTGCAGGATGGACACACACTCTAGACTTCAAGTCCCACCCAAGCCACAGAAAGACAGACATGAGGTAAAGGGGATCCCTGGCTGCCTGACCCCAGGGAGCAAACCAGCCACTTGCTCTGATCCATTTCTGCCAACAGAGGACGCATTCCTTTCCCTCCCCAGCCAGCCCCTCTTCATTCCTCTCATCTGCTTCCCTCAGAGGAAGTGCCGGTGGTCAGAGAAATGCCAGGAAGTCTGCAGGAGCCCAGCGAGGAGAGAAGAACCTTTAGATCCAACCCAGACACAGGCAGCGAAAAAACAAAAACAAAAACAAGAAGGAAAGCCCTTGGAACAGGGAGCTGGGGCCCGGACTAAAGTTCCCAAACCTAAGGTGGTGGCAAGAATTATTTTTGAATATTCAAGGACCGAAGTGTCATTCTGGACTCAGGGCTGCTAAGTTTTGTAACTCCTACTGGGATGTGGTAGATCTCAGGACTTTTTCCTCCAAAAATAAAAAATCAGTGATCAGCGGTGGTATTTGTGAAAATAGAGTCTTGCTGCCTCACCTTTCCTCGCTGTGAAATGGAAAATGTATAGAAATGAATATCGGGGGGCTGGTGCTGGCATGACATTGAAGAAGGAGTGTGTGATGACTCGGCAAAGTCATGGCAACTCATGGGTAAATGGAAAGAAGTCAGCTCTGAGGCGGGCCTGCAGAAGGATCTGGTTTCTGGAGCAACAAGAGGGTGTCTGAGACATGCTTCTGGCAACTGGGTTAGCTGCTTTCTAGTCCCCACCCCCACCCCCCACCCCAATGGTCAATCTACATACTGCCAAGGGCTCCCAGGGGACCTGTCCTCCACTGAGGTTCAGGCTAGACCCTGATTCTTGGGGAATCAGGGAGATGCAGAAATAGAGGCCAGCTTGTGGGAGAGAATACAGGAACTCTAAGGAAGAACGCCCAACAGGTGAAGCAGCCTGGCATGCTGGGCAGACACACCCTGTGCTTCCAGAAAGAGGGGTGGTCCAGGTAAACTGTGGCCAGGGATTAAAGCCCCTATCAGAAAGTATTCCCAAAATGTGGATCAAGGTCAAAACCCCAATTTTCCAGATAGCAGTGATGGGATCAGGGAGTCCAAAGCTGTTCAGTGTGGGCCCAATCTCAGGACATAGAGAACGGAACTGCTCTAAGGTGAGACGGAGCCAGAGGTCCCCAGGGTACTATCACTTGTGGCCAATGGTCGGCATCAGTCACCCGAGAGTGCGGACTTCTCAGCCCCCACCTCCATCCTGTGGCATTCAATTCTAATGAGCAGAAATCACACTTTAGACAGAAATATACCTGGAGTGGAGGAAGGGGCCCTGAGACCACCCTGTCCCTCTACTCTAACTCTTGCTCACCAGGTGGTCATTGGCCTCCTGAGAAGACCTCCTCACACACCAAAAGATCCCCTGTGCCAATGACCTTCACCAAGCATTCTGCCAGGGAAAACAGCAGGATAAACTCAGTCTGGATTTCTGGGAAATTTGCTACCCTTTGGGATGGTCAGATAAATCTGAGCTTATAATACAAACCTGTAGCACAACTCTGACCTAGCCAGCAGGGGCCAAGCAACCAGTCCTTTTCCTTTTTAGTAGATGGATACAGAGACAATGGACAGATGGATGGGTGGGAGGATAGATAGATGGATGGATGAATGGATGGATGGATGGATGGATGTACGGGTGGAGAGATAGGTGGACGGACAGAGGGATGGATGGATTGATGGACAGAAAGAAAAGACGGACAGATGGATGGATGGATGGATGAATGGACAGGTGGCTGGGTGAATGGATGGATGAACCAATACTTTAATGAGCCATTTGTCAGCCAGAGGCCTTATAGAAACCTCCATTTAATTATCCAATCAGTGAAGACTGTTCTGAAGGATGAGGGGCCCCAAGAAAGCTTACCTGGCTTGGGAGCCGGAAATACAGTTGTGAAAAGATAACGCACTAGTGTGGTCTTTGCAGTCACATGAGCTCCTCCTTCATGCCCTTCCCCTGGAAGAGGTGAATACCCCCGCTAGGAGAAAAATGAGTGCATAGAGACACCTGAGAAAGCAGAGCTCTGTCTGGGAAAGAATCCTGGGAATTAGGGACAAGGCCCTGGGCTGCATGGAGGCCTCTGTCAAGCAGTGGAGATGCCCATTACTTCAGGAGAGGATGGCAGGTGTGTGTGTGTGTGTGTGTGTGTGAGTGTGCACGTGCACACGTGTACATGAGGAAGAGGGAGAGAAAGAGCTGACAGTTATTTCGGAGTAGGAAAAAGGCATGATAAAAAAAAAAAGAGACCAATCAATGGGAAATGAATAGTTTTCTCAATAAGTAGCAGTGAGACAACAGGATATCCACGTGTAGAAGAACAAGTTGGCCCTGTATTTCACATCATACATCAAAATTAACCCAAAAAGATCACAGACCTAAAGGTAAGAACATTACAAAACTTGTAGAAAACATACGAATAAATCTTTATGACCTTGGATGACGTGATAGTTTTTTAGTGATGACACAAACACACAAGCAATGATATAATAAAGAATGATAAATTAGACTCCATCAAAATGAAAAACATAGGGCTTCAAAGAACATCATCAAGAAAGTGAAATGACAACCCATGGAATGGGAGAAAAATACTGCAAATCATAGATCTGATAAGGGCATAAAAAACTCTTACAACTCAACAATGAAAGGACACATCACCAAATTAGAAAACGAGCAAAAATTTGAAGAGACATTTCTCCAAAGAAGACACACGAGTGGCCCATTGCCCTTCGATGAACAGGTAAACCTGAACTTTTAACACTACAAAGCACATGAAAAGATGTTCAATATCCTTAGTCATTAAGGAAATGCAAATCAAAACCATAGTAAGACAACACTTCACATCCACTAGGATGACTGTGATCAAAAAGACACACCATACCAGGTGTTGGTGAGGATGTAGAGAAACTGGAACCCTCATACATTGCTGATGGGAATGTAAAATGGTGCTGTCACTTTGGAAAACAGTCTGGCAATTCCTCAAAAGGTTAATACCATATAACCCAACAATTCTACTCCTAGGTACATATCCAAGAAACTTAAAAATGTATGTCCATATGAAAACATACATGAACACTCACGGTAGCATTATTCATAACTGAAGTTTGGAAACAACCCACAAATGATCACCCATCGGCTAATGGATACATTAAATGCGGAATAACCATTTATTGGAATATCATCTGGCAATAAAAAGGAATAAAGCACTGATCCATGCTACAACATGAATCTTGAAAGCACTATACTAGGTGAAAGAAGACAGACACAAAAGACCACATATTATATAACTCCATTTATGTGAAATGTGCAGAATAGGCAAATCTATAGAGAAAGAAAGTAGATTAGTTGTTGCCTAGGGCTGAAGGAGTTGAGGAGAAATAAGGAGGGACTGCAAATGATATAGGAGGTAATGGAAATGCTCTGGATGGCACTGTTTTAGAAAATGATGTATCTAGGGGAGCCTGGGTGGCTTAATCGGTTAAGCGCCTGCCTCTTGATTTCAGCTCGGGTCGTGGTCTCAAGCCCCACATTGGGTTCTTCGCTGGGCATGGAGCCTGCTTGGGATTCTCTCTCTCCCTCTGCCCCTCCCCAACCCCCGCCCCCCCCCACCTCGCGGTCATGCTGTCTTTCTCTTTCTCTCAAAAATAAATAAAGTAAGATAAGATAAGATTAAAAAAATAGAAAATGATGTATCTAGAAAATGTTCTGGATAGTAGTGCTGGTTGTACAACATTGTGAATATATTAAAAGCCACCTACTTTTTTGATTTTTTAATTAAGTTTTTAATTTTAATTCCAGCATACTTAACATACAATGTTAAATTAGTTTCAGGCATACAGTATAATGATTCAACAATTCCAGACATTACTCAGGGCTCATTATGACAAGTGCACCCCTTAATCCCCATCACCTCTTTCACCCACCCCCCACCCACTTCCCCTCTGGTGACCATCAGTTTGTTTTCTTAGTTTTCATAGTTGAGAGTCTGTTTCTTGGTTTGTCTCTCTCTCTCTCTCTTTTTTCTTTGTTCCTTTGTTTTGTTTCTTAAATTCCACATACGAGTGAAATCAGAAAAAGCCACCTACTTTAAAAGGGTGAATTTCTGTGGTATATGAATTATATCTCAATAAAGCTTTTATTTTAAAGAAATTACAGGGGAAGAACAGGAGATGAGGGCCCACACAGGGCCATAGCACATACTTAAGGTGATCTGGTTGAAGACAAAAGAAGAAAGACCAAGAGGAAGTGTGAGAGAAGTCAGACGGAAGGGCGCATCTCAGGAGCCGATCCCCCCACACTCCGTCTGGATTAACATCTCTTAGGGCAAAAGAAAAACAGATCCCCCAAACTAGATTATCTTCTTCTGGATGTGGCTTTGGACACCACCTGCCTCAAACACCTGAACTCCGTCACCATCCTCTGGTCCCACAGCAGGGACACACGTCAGAGTCCATTTTAACCCAAACTCCCTGCCTGGGTTGGGTGAGGCGGTATTTCTCTGGAGTCATAATTTCTTGTGGTTTTCTCCTCGTGTCTCAAACCTCAAGTTCCCGAGAGTCGGTCAGAGTCCCCAGGCCAGCAGTCTCTGCTCAGTACCATACCGTGACACGGGGACCGTGGGCAGACCCCTCTCCTCCTAGGTCACTGAAGGGGAGGAGAGGCCACGACTCATGCCCGACGCTGTGCCCAAGTCAGACCTCCCACCTCATGCCTTCCACATGTCCCCCCGATCAGAGTCACTCTTCGGTGACTTTTCCTGAGCGGGTACAATGATTCCTCTTCAGTAATTCCCCTCGAAACCCTCCCCTGGAGGCTCCGTACGCACATTCACTGTCACGGCTGACAGAGGAAAGGGCTCTAATATCATACATCCCACATAAGGGGCTCTCCAGGTTTTAAGAATAATTAGCAATTTCAACCTTTTAGAACACTATTCCCTTGATGGAGAAAGTTAAAACCCAAAACCACACAAAAGACAAGCGCTGAAATCCCCAAACACCAAGCTTATGAGGCAGAGTAGGGAATGACAGGCGACAACAGAAGAATTTTAAAAGGCACAGCGGAGCAGACCAAATCCTAACCTATTTCCTTCTTCTCTTTGCTTTGTGCCACATGCAAATCCTGTGCTTGGGCCTCCACGGGACCATGTTTTATTTGGTTTTACTGGAAACTCAGGGTTCGCTGTTAAACAGTTCTGCCTCGGCTGGCACAGTGAATCTGGAAAACAGGGTCCCCGTTTGGAGGCGGCTTTCCGCCTACTTATTCTGGCGTATCGGCCAGAAGTACAGTCGTGTTGGCTCAAGTGGAGACCCGCAGAGAAAGGGGGCCCAGAGAGCGAGGACAGCAGTGAGCCAGGCCCCGGATGAGGATGCCAGCGAGAGGTGGGGCAAACGGGCCAAGGTCTTCAGATGAACAAAAGCCTCATCTCAGAAAAAGGAGGTGAGGTACCCATGGGCCCCGTCTCCCGCAATTATTGCAAAACACTTATGTGTTTCTGGTTTTCCAATAAAAATGGCCAGGCCGGAGGAGAAGGGAAAGCACCCTGCTGGACAGGAGAGAGGCTGGAGGCTGGCCTGGCAAAGCCCCAAAGGCCACACGTCCGCCCTTCCAAAGGTCAGCACTGCCCCGGGCAGCCTGGGTGCCAGTGACTGAACACCCACAGCTCCCAGAAGGCAGGCTCCCGAGCCGGGCAGGCGGGCACGCGTGGGGGCCCTGCATGCGGCCAGTGCTGCCTGAGGTCAGTGAAGAGACCATCCACAAGCCCCAATTGTTCTTCGGCAAGTTCCCTCTGAGGCCAATTGTTCCACAAGGCACGTTTCTCCAGCTCAGGGCCCGCCTGGCAGGCCCTGGGGCCCCACAAACGTGTGTTGTGGGCTTCCCGGGATGAAAAAGCAAGGCTGAAACTGGGCAAAGCGCTCTCATTTCCTAAGGCCTGGATCCAGACAAGCACCCTTCCTTGGGCAGTCTCCCTGAGAAGATGGCCGGAGCAGCTGCTGTTGCTTATTTACTCCCGAGAACCGGGGCCGGGGGCCGGGGGCTGGGGCCACATAGCCCTGTGCAGACACAGGCACAAAGTAGCTTTCATGAAACTGCGTGCCGGGCCGGCAGCATGTGTAACGGGCCGGGCTGGGGAGCCGAGAACAGCCCAGGAGAGCAGAACTAGACTAAGAGGCTGGGTCTCCACGGACCATCCCTGCCCTCGGGGGATGAGCGGGGCTTCTTGGGGGGCAGGGGGGGCACATGGATAAATAAATGTGCCTCTGACTGATTCTCAGCCTTGGAGGTTCTAACTCAGTTCTACTCATAGTGCATGGCTGAAATCCCACTGTATCATCTTTAAACCCCCTGAAGGCAAAGACAAGTGAAAATTAATCTAATTAAAGTCGACAGTGTTCACAGTAAGGAAAATTCCGGTATTTTGCCAAGAGTCTCTCTCCCCAGCCAGCGTCAGCTCTGTGGGTAAAGGGCACGAGGTGGGGAGCCTGATGGGCCCAAGCTGGGGTTCTGGCTCTGTCACTCAGCTGTGGCACTGTGGGGACATCTATCCAAGGGGCAGAAGTGACACTTAGCTTACAGAACTGCTCTGAGGATTTAAGATGTAAAAGCTGCAAAGCCCCCAGTGGGTTTTAAACACTCAGTAAAAGTTAGCCCCCTATGCCCCACTGGGCTCGAGCCCTACCCACCAATGGGTGCCTGTGCTCCCAGATCCTGCCCCCAGGAATCCTGGCAACAGAGGTGGGAGCTCCAGGGTGGGAAGTTCCCAGAACCCTGCTGAACCCAGCTGCCAACACCTTTCATGGCTATTACTGTCTTATCTCATTCGGACCTCGCAACAGTCTGGTGAGGCAGGTAGGTGACTGGCTAATATTTCTATTACCCTCATTTTAGATTCAGAGAGGGAGTGAGTCTTGGGCTAGGTCACATAGGAAGTTACTCCAAGAGCTGGGTCTCTGACAGTCCAGTGCTCTGTCTGATGACACTGAGTATCCAGACTTTCTAAGACATTCCCTATGTGGATGGAATAGTATCCTCACTTCCCAGTGTGCAAATGGCTGTTCAGCATGCAGCAGGAGTGACATTATGTCTGTCCCAGGCTCGAGCCTGAAAAAGGCCTGGAAGTTTTGCTTTTCTGTTCTGAGGGGAGCCAGCCATCTTGAAATAAGGTCAACTGCATTGAGACCACCATGTTGGAAGGAAGTCCAAGCTAACCACATAGAGAGAAACTACACAGAGATGCCACAGAAATGCTGCATAGGCCACACAGAGAGGCCACACAGAGATATCATTTAGAAATACCACATTGGGATATCACATAAAGAAGAACAGAGGGCCCCAGGAGGGTTCTCTTTCCAATGGTTCTGTTTCTGGAAAATCTGCCTAGTCCAGGCTCCTTGAGGCCAGGAGCCAAATACGATTTGCCTTTGACCCCTCCATCTGCAGTGTCCAGCCCAGACTATCAAGGAAAACACCTAAACACCCAGAAATAGAGAATGGGCAAATAAACTGCAGTGCAGCCATATGATAGAATATTACACACTTGGAAAAAACCCAAAGAAGATGACTATGTGCTGACGTGGGAGAGATCTACAGAATATTCTGACAGGTGAAAGGACCGAGGTACAGGATAGCATTTTCATTATGTTCCCTTTGATGTAAGAAAAGGGAAAATAATATATTCCTTGTAGTGCATAAAGAAATATGAAAGAAACAAAATATTATTAAAAGTGCTACCTATTGTGATTATGTTTTTTTAAAGGGTTCTTATCTTTTATATATACTGAATTATTTATAAGTGAAATAATATGGTGTCTAGGATTTGCTTCAAGTAATCCGTGGATAGACAAGTGAACAGCAGAAAAGAATCAAGCCTGCCACGAGACGATATTTGAGGAAGCTGGGCGATGGGCACACAGTGGTTTGTTATACTAATCTGTCTACTTTTACATCTGTTTGAAATCTTCAATAGTAAATTTTTTTTTTTTAATTGTTACTTCTAGCAGGAAGTTGGGCAAGAAGGAAGGGGGTTGTGGGTGGATGGGGACAGAGTGCAAACAATGCTTTGGACTATACCTTTTTTTTAATTATTGAGGTGAAATTCACATAACATGAAATTAACTATTTTAGGCATATTAAAGTGTCCAAGTCAGTGGCATTTAGAACCTGCACAATGTTGTGTAACTACTACCTCTATCTAGTTCCAAAGCATTTTTAAAAAAGATTTTATCTATTTATTTATTTATTTTAGAGAGACAGAGAGAGAGTGTGCATGAGTGGGGGGAGGGGGAGGGGGAGAGGGAGAGAGAATCTCAAGCAGACTCCCTGCTGAGTGCAGAGCCCTACTCAGGGCTCAATCCCATGACCCTGAGATCATGACCTGAGCCAAAATGAAGAGTCGGACATTCAACCAACTGGGCCACCCAGGTGCCCCTAGTTCCAAAGCATTTTTATCACACCAAAAGAACCCCCTACCCTGTACCCATCAAGTGATTATTTCCTCTTCCCCCCCACCTCCTAGCCCCTGCTAACCACCTACCTTCATTCTGTCTCTATGGATTTACCTACTCTGGGCAGTTCACATAAATGGAATCAGACAATATGTAACTTTTGTGTCTGGCTTCTTTCACTTAGCATCATGTTTCTGAGGTTCATCCACATTGTAGCATGTCAGTACTTCATTGTTTTTTATGGCAACTAATATTCTCTTGTATGGATACACCACATTTTATTTATCCATTCATTGATTGGTTGATGGAACATTTGGATTGTTTCTAGAGCATGTCTTTTTATTTTGACTTTATCTGTGAACTCTGTTAAATAATCCATGTAGACCACAGAGAAGGCAGGAGAAGGGATGGGCAGATTCAGTAAAAAGTTAGTAAAAAGCTTGGAAGAAAATAGAAAGCATTCAAAAATAAAAGGAAAATGGATAACAAATTACAATTACTTGTATTTGAGTTATGTGGTTATATCATACAATTTATAATTTTTTTCAAGCAGGAAAGCACTTGAGAACCTATTTGGGAATCTGAGCTGGGTTAGGAGATGGGGCTAGACGATGAGGTCTCCACCCCAGGCTGGAGCCAAGCCAGGTGTGATGACATCTATCACTGTCACAGGCTGACCAAGTTCCTTATCTCTGCAATGAAGGGGAGGGCTGGGGGCTCCTACTTCCTACTCCAGAAAGAGTTAGGGGCAGTTTCCAGGGAGGTAGCTTCTGGAGCAAATAGCCAGTGGTGTTCTGTTCCCTGTTTTGTGCACTGGCCCTCTGACTAAGAACTGTTTTTTATTGCTGCTTCTATTGTTTGAAAACAAAAGGTCCCTACAGGCTAGTACGGGAGAAAGAACTCTGGGCTTGGGAGTCAAAAGACCAGTTTTTAGTTGCAGCTCTGACCCTGGGTGGGTTACCTGCCCATTTTCCAGATGGAAATAATAATTCTTGCTCCTTCTGTACCTTGGAATATTAGATGGTTCACAGGTAATTAAGGCTTTGAGCTCTTCAGTAGAAAGATGGCTGGAATCACAAGGGGATATTATGATTCCTGTGGCTGGGGCGACTGCAGTGGAGACACGGAGAGAAGTCAGTATATATAACTGAGCTCAGAAAAGTAATCTAATCTGTCAGACTTTATCAAGGGGAGGAAGAGAGTCTGAGAAGCTACCCAACCTACTTATCACCACCATGAATCACAGGTGTATAGTTCTGTACAGTCTATAGTCTCATTTGACCCATGTGTCAATTCTGCCGGGGGAGAAGTAGCGCCTTTCTGAAGAGGGAGAAACTGAGGCTCGAAGAAGATAAGGAAGGTAAGAAGTGGGATGAGACCTCCAGCCCATGTAGTCCTGCTCCTCTCTGAGATGTATCCAAATATAACATGCTTGGTCACCTGGGCTTGCTGGTGACTAATTAGAATTGGAGTTCCCCGTGTCACGGTCTCCATTCATCGACCCCTCCAGCTGCGTCCCCTATGTGCCATGCAGTGCTGGGTGCTGCAGACAAAGAGATGGCATGTGGGGCTAGGCTCTCAGGGAGCTGGTGGTCCTCCTCAGTTCACTCTTACAGGATGCCATGGCAGGGGCTGCTGGTGGATACTCAGTATCCATTCTCCCGTTCTTCCTTACAAACAGAACCTTGGGTAATTGCTCAGCTGAAAAGCGACATTTCCCAGACTCCCTTGCACACGGCGTGGCCCAGGGAAAACTGATCCCAGTTCCTCCTCCTCCTCCTTGCCCATGTTGGACCCTGGGCTGACCTTGAGTAAAGGGGCTGCATGCAAAGGATGGTGGAGCAAAATACTAGATGCGGACTAGATCCCATGGAGCCAACATACCAGCTCGGGTCAGCCTACCTTTTATGCAAGAGATGAATAATCTCCATCTTAAACAACCCCGGTTATTTCTGGTCTCTGGCTCTAACAAATATGCATGGGTTGGCTCCTTTGAGTTGGCGTCTATACCCTAAACAGTGAAGCTGCCAGGCTCTGAAGAGATCTGCACTGGCATGAAGGGGCAGAGGTAGCCACAGCTCAGAAAACAACCAGGCAGCCTAGTATGAAGGACAAGGAAGCCCATCCAAACCTCACAGCAGAGTCAAAGAACAAATCCTCCAGCTTGGATGTCAATGAGGGGTCCGAATGAGCCCTCAGAACACCATGCGAAGGGGTAGGGCCATGTCCAGACTGCCCAGAACTGTGGTCCCCCAGCCCAGGGGACCTGCTCATCTCTCCAGCCCTAGTCCTTGCCCCCCACCACTTCCCTCCAAGTCTGTGTCCTGAGAAGTAGCTGACTCACCCCCACCCATGCGCATATTCTACCACGGGGCCTTTGCACATCATGTGCCTTCTGCCTTAAGCACTCCTCTCCCCACCTCTTGGTCAGACTGATTCCCCCCCACCATTTGACTTAACTCTCAACATATTCAACCCTTCCATAAGGAGCCTTCCCTGATTTCCCCAAGCTAAACGAGGCCCCCTCCAGAAACCCCCAGACCCTGGGCTTCTCTCTTCACTCTGTGTGCCAATGTCTGTCCCCTCCCCTAGGCTGCATATCCCTTCAGGGCAGGGACAAAATACTTGACTTTCTTTTTTTTTTTTTAATCAGTTTTTTAATTTTTTGGAAATTTTATTTATTTATCTGAGAGAAAGAGAGAGAGAGCACAAGCAGGGGGAGCGGCAGGCAGAGGGAGAGGGAGAAGCAGGCTCCTTGCAGACGTGGGACTCGATCCCAGGACCCTGGCATCATGATCTGAGCCGAAGGCAGATGTTTAACCAGCTGAGCCACCCAGTCGCCCCCTTGATTTTCTTTTGTTTTGTTTTGTTTTCCACACTTGATAACTCATTTTATTAGCACAGTATAACCTTGATTCAAAAAACAATCAAGAAGACAAATTGCAGGCTAATGTCATCTAAGAACTTAACATATATATTAAGAAAAAAACAACCCACATACAATAACAAAAAAGCCAGCAAAGGCAATCTAGCAATGTGTTTTAAAATGTATCTTGACCAAGGTGAATTTATGCTAGGAATGCAAGGATGTCTTAACAGAAAATTATTATGGTAATTCACCACCTTTTTTTAGAATTTTATTTTCTTTAAATTCAACTAATTAACATATTGTGTATTATTAGTTTCAGAGGGAGAGTTGAGTGATTCATCAGTACTTGACTTTCTACAACCACCTCTGAAGGCTCTCTGGCTGGAGGAGACCATCTCCTCAGGACACAGCACAGTTCTGGTATACGGTAGCTTCTCAGTATTTCATGAAGGAAGGGGACACCTGGGTGGCTCAGTTGGTTAAGCGTCTGGCTTCGGCTCAGGTCGTGATCCCAGGGCCCTGAGATTGAGTCCTGCATCGGGATCCCTGCTCAGGGGGGAGCCTGCTCCTCCCTCGGCCTGCCGCTCCCCCCTGCTTGTGCTCTCTCTCTCTCTCTGACAAATAAATAAATAAAATCTTTAAAAAAAAAATTCACGAAGGGGGGGCAGCCTCAGACTCTAACACCTAGACAGCAACTGGCTTTATTAAACCCCAGTCTCCTCTGCCCCAGATGACAAGTGTTCTTCTTTCTAGTCATCGCTGGCTTTTACGCTCTGAGAATCAGGACATGCTTCCCTGCAAGGGGATCGGTCACACACGTTCTTCCCTGGTTATACAAGCTTTCCCCTCTCAGCCTCACCATGGCACCCCTAGGGAATGGGTAAGGGGCCTCATTCAGATCTCTGCTTCCTCCCCTGTGTCGGGCCATGTGCTCCACTTACAGGAAGGACTGGAAGTTAGTCGGTCAGTTTGGCCATGTTTACAGTTCTGGTGAGGGGAGTCAAATATTTACAGGTTGAAACTGCTCACACGAGGGTTGGCCAACACTCCAGATTTACCCGTCTGTCTCCCTGCCCTCTAACCGACTGGGGACCAATCCCTGCCCCTGTGCGACGAGTCAAGGACTAGGTTGCTGCCGACAGAGATCTAAGGCATGCCCCTAGGGCAGCAGGAGGTGTGACCCAGCCCAGGCAAGGGCCAGGTGGTCAGTGCCGCCCTCCCCAAGGCCGCTCAGGTCCCCGCACACACTTAGCTACAGCAGAAGGCCCTGGAGGCCCAGGAGTGTCTCAGCTGCTTTAACTGTCAGCTGTTGTGAACTGAACTGGTCTTCAGAGGAAGAAGGTTCAGCAAAATCTTAATTACAGGCTGTCCCTCCTGCTTTTAATGGCTAGGCTCTGAAAATGTAGTACTTTAATCACATGCTGTTAAATCAAAATCACTTTGCTAAGTACACCAGTGAGGTTGGGTATGTAAAGGAAACCTGTTATGAAATCTTTTGTAAAGCACCTTAATTGGGGGTTGGGGTGGCTCAGTCGGTTAAGCGTCTGTCTTCAGCTCAGGTCATGATCCCAGGGTCCTAGGATCAAGGCCTTTGCTCAGCATGGAGCCTGCTTCTCCCTCTCCCTCTGCCATTCCCCGCCCCGTACCCCAGCTTGTGCTCTCTGGCTCTATCTCTCTGTCAAATAAATAAATAAAATCTTAAAAAAAAAGCATGTTAATTGAACTTTTTTGAAGTTTAGGGGTTCTTTCGTTTATGAAGTTTACTTAAGTGACTCTAATTCAAGTTTGCTGGGCGCCTAGACCACTCACTCATCTGTCTGTGTTCTCCTTGTCCATCTCTCAATGGGCCCCCCTGCCCCCAAATCAAGTCTCTGGCAGCCCCCAGAAACTGCACAACTCTCACCCTCTTTGCCTCCAGGAGTGTGCCTTTCCGCTCCAAAGGGCACATTCTGGAATTCTGAATAAATGTGCTGTAGGCTGAATTGTGTCCCCTCACCCCCCATTCATACGTCAAAGTCCTAATTCCCACTACCTCAGAATATGATTGCACTTGGAGATGGTGCCTGTAAAGACATAAGTAAGGTAAAATGAGGTCATTAGGGTGGGCCCTAATCCATCATGGCTGGTTTCCTTAGAAGAAGAGGAGATCAGGACAAAGACACGCACAGAAGGATGTGAGGACACAGCAAGACGTGGCCGTCGCTAAGCCAAGGAGAGAGGCTCGTGAGAAATCCTCTCTACTGACGCCTTGACCTTGGACTTGCCATTTCCAGAATTGTGAGAAAGAGAATCTGTGTGTTTGAAGCACTTCCTTACGGCAGTCCTCACAGACTAACACAGGAGAGACCAGCAGGGCCCTGTTTCATCTGCCAGCCTCCACTGCCAATGAGCTGTGTGACCCTGGGATTGCAGCTCCGGCTCCGGGTCCTATCAGTTCCCTTCCTCAGGGGGTGGTGTGAGGATGACCTGCGGAAGCTAGGCAGCATGCTGCTGGGCTACTTCCCCCCTCCTCGGGTCTCTGATGCGTGGCCCATGTCATTTACCCGCAAGCGTGTGAGGTTCCTCTCTCACTTCTCGCTGCCTCCTAGGCACAGAAAGCCGAAGTGAGAAGGGGATCCTGACACCAGGAGCCTGGATTTCTTTCTTGAATTAACAGTTTACTTTCTTTTTTAAAAGCATTGTTACATCAATTCTTAAAGCGAAGGCTCACAACTCATCTGTGAAATCGCCAGGATTAAAAATCTTATTTTCGTTTTACAGATGAGATAAACTGAGGCACACAAAGAGTGAGGGATTTATCCCTGACCCTGTGACTTCTTGGATAGGACCCTGGTTGTCTGGATTCACACTCCTCTGCTCCCAGTTCCCTTTCATCATTGCTGACCCCTTAAGTACTCAAACCCACCACCATTACCAGGTTATTCCTTTGCTGCAAAACCTTCCACGGACCAGTCAAGCCCCCACTGGTCTGCACTGCCCCTTGCCCCCTGCCCTCAAACCTCCAACCCCACTCCCATCGCCAACTCCACTGTAACAGATCAGACTGCCCGAGAGACACAGCCATGCTCACATGTCACCACCTCTGAGAACACCCTGCCCACTTCTTTCTGACTAGGAGCCACCTCCTCCAGGAAGCCTTCCCGGACTGCTCTCACCGAGCTCTTTCCAGAGCTCTCAGGCCCAGCCACATGAGGTGACTCTGAACGGACTTGCCTGTGTTTACAAATTGCTTAACCACGTCAGTCCCTAGAGCAGGGAGCACATCTTCCTAGCAGTCCCATGTACCAGGACACAAAGAAAAGACTCAGTATCACTTGGCCCATCAGAACATCCGTGGTGGATAAGTTACCTCTGCAATATCAACATGTTCATAAATAGCTATTTACAAGTTCAACTTTGTAAACAGAATCTCATTCTTCCCTGACACCTGCCATATCACAAGAGTGGCCTCCCACGGCACTGTTCCTGCTTCCCTGAGCATCCTGACTGCCCCCACTATCCCTGCCTCTCCATCATAAAGCTAAAGATCCTTAAACCAATGCCTACATGAACTCCAGGTGTTACTGTTTAAAGATTCCAGGGGTCTTTCTTTACAGATGACCTCTTGTTACAAGACCAGACAATGAGGGCAAGAGTTTTTGTCTGTTTTGTTCACTTGCTATGTTCCTAGCTCCTAGAAAAAAGCCTGGTGCATAGTTGCGCTCAATATTACTTATTGAGTACGTCTTTTGAATAAATGAGACTATGAACTCTTTGACTATCTGTTTCACAGACTTTTAAAAATTTTATCAATTGAGGGGCGCCTGGGTGGCTTGGTTGGTTAAGCATCCGACCCTTGATTTTGGCTCAGGTCCTGATCTCAGGGTCCTACCCCAAGTAGGGTTCCCTGCTCACTGGGAAGTCTGCTTGTCTCCCTCTCCCTCTGCCCTTTGTGCTCTCTCTCTCTCAAATAAATAAATCTTCTTTCAAAAAAATGTAACGATTGAATCCAAATCCAAATCTACAGTCTCTCAGCCAGGCCTTGACCTAAGTGGGCTCCTGGTTGTGGGGTATTGCTAGACAAAGAGGGGTGCCAGGAAGTCCTGTCCTTTAGGCTCTGGCATTACTTATCCCTTCCAAAAAGTCCCTGTCTTGTCATCTAGCCAGAGCTGTCCTCAAGGGGATTTCTGTAGCCATTCCAAAGCTACCATCTCCTTCTGGATGAGACAAAGAACCAGAACCCCCACCCCAAAGGGAAACACTTCTCAAAGAGGCAAGTGAGAGGAAGAGGCTGGCCCTGAGGCATCAGCTGCCATCCCAGCTGCCATCTCCAAAACTGAGCAGTGGAATGGGGCGACTGTCCACAGCATGGGAAGGGCGTCCCTGATGTCCCTGCTGTGTCACGACAAGACCGACCTCTCCACCCCCGATCCACGACCCCTGACCCTCGAGAGCCCATCCTGGCCCTGAAAATAACTCCTTCCCTTCTAAGTGCCTCCCCTGAGGTGCTGGCCCCCTAATCTGCGGGATTTACCTCCTCTCTTGCCTACCAGCTTTGGGGAGGCCTACTCTGTGTTGCTCACAGAGAGGAGCACAAAGATGCACCGAGTCCCAGAAGCTCACAGGCGGGAGACGGAATTCTGCAAGAGCACACAGCCGCAGGGGCTGGGACCCAGCATTCTGGGGAGGGGTATGTCAGTCCCTAGATCGCTGCAATGTCCAGAATGGGGGAGGCCTTCCTCAAGGGTTCAAAGCAAGAGGTTCCTGGATAAGCCAGAAATGCAGGAGATGTGGGAGGTTCCCAAGCCACAGCCCTGTGCTAAGGTTGGAAGGGAGAGCTCCCTCCCCAGGTAACAATCCAAGCCCCACGCTTTCAGATCACACCCTGCAGACCACATCCTTCAAAGCCTCCAGAGGCCTCCTCCAGTACAGCTGAGTTCAAGTTCATCCATGTCCATGCAAGATCTGGCCCCTGGGGCCTCGCTGCCTGTTGGCTGCCCCCTCCCCGTTGCTCATGCCCTCTGTCCCAGTGGCCAAGCTCCCCAAGCAGATAATGCTTCTGGACCCTCCCAAATACCCCCCCCCACACACACACTTCCTTCAGGACTCTGCCCTTACTACCCTCTGGTCACCACTCCTCTCCCAGACCTCCGGCCCTTGGCCCTGCTTTATTCCCCTTCATAGCATGCACTCATCTGCGGTGAGAGAGCTCTAGGAGGTTCAGTCCTGCCCACAGCTTGCACCCCCAGCAGCTAGACTGGGGTTCAGGGTATTGTAGTGCATGCCAGCTGAATGAATGAATGAACTCCCCTTCCTTCACATACCACACACTTCCCCTGTTGGTGGTTTGAACCTGTGTGTGTGTGTGTGCTCGGTGACACAGGGTAGCATGTAAGGCAAGGCCAGAATGCCCGGTGGCCACAGCCTCGGTCTGTGAAATGGGCTGGCAGCACTGCTGAGGTTAAAAAGCCCACAGAGCACGCCAAGATCCCTGGCTAAAGAGCACTGTGTTCCCACAAACCATCGTTAGTTCCGCTCTATAAGCCACCTCATGTTCATCCTTGGCCTGCTGGTCGACCTGCCCTGGCAAAGGAAAGGCAGTGACCTCCGGAGGCTGGGCCATGAGACACAGGTGTCAGACCGTGAGACGGTCAGGAGGTCGCAACACGGGCCCAATCTTCCCACCCTGCATGACGGTTCTCTGGGCTGGGGTTTTATCTGCATTTCTGGATGGTGTGCCTGAGCCACGATCCATCTGTCCTCCAAAGTGTCCAGCACATAACGGGGCTCCTGCTACCCCTCCTAAGAGCTCTCTCAGCAAGCACTGTCCTAAGCACATGTCACAGCCCACTTCAGCCTTGCAGTGGCCCAATGAAAGAGCACTATTATTACCCCAATTTACAGAACTAAAGCTCAAAGACCGGTCTGTGTCTGTGGCTGGTTCTGTGGTGGGGTAGAAAGAGCACGAGATGGAGAGGGAGAAAATGTGGCCTCTGGTCCCGGTGTCAGCTGCGAAGTCCTGTGGGAGACCTAATCTCTCAGAGCATCTTTGTGGTGACAGTAATACCTGCCCGCCCACATCTGAGGCATGAGCGCTCTTGGTAAATTCATAAAATACGACACAGATGAGTGGCAGTTGGTGTTATTTAAGAGTATGACAATCCTGGCGATGTCTCAGCTGTTTCCCTCCGGAGGAGGGATGAAAAAGGCCCGGACAACCAGGAAGCACAAACTAAAAGGGGACAGTCTGCGGTGACACAGGAGCTCTGGTCTATGGAAACCAGGGGCGCAGCAGCAAGAAACAGGACTTGAAACAAGTGAAAAACCTAGGCCAATTAAGTACGCAAAATTATTTAACATACCTGCAAGGCAGCCAATTGCCATTCAAGGGGGAAAGGGACCGAATGCAAAAATTAACACAATGTTCAAGTGATGAGGTGGCAATTCTTCTCTTTAAATTTTTTTTTTTTTTTTTAAGATTTTAAGTGTATGTTTAATGCAATGATGACACCACATTTTCGGTAACGTTTTTAAGTTGTTAAAAACCTACATGTACTAATGAGGTAACTTCAATGAGAACCAAGCTTCTATTTCCCAAAATATCCCCCCAAATTAAACAGCTTCATTTTATTCAAGGACCTGCTGCTTTCTGTCTAGTTATTAGGGGAATGAGGTCAAATATTCTTCTAGGAGAATCTAGAGGAGAGCCAGGCTTTGGAGACCCTTATCAGGGCTTGGGGAGGGGCCATCTATAGAACATGGAGCTGTTCCAGGACTGGGGCACAGACCTGTGGCCGTCCCCACATGGGCGGTCTCACCCCCCAGGCCTGCAAGGCCCCTGTTGCCATTTCAGGTGGCAGGCAAGCATTTGGGAAAAGAAGGAATACCACCCGCTCCCGCAAAAGCCCCTTTCGCTTTGGGACCTTCTGGGCTTCTGGGCCTCCCAAGGATCGACTCTGGTCATGCCCAAAAGAGCAGGACCACAGGGAGGGAGCATTTCTGAAGTGGGGGCTCATGAGAAGAAGGAAAAAACCAATATGGATAAAACATGAGAGCGCAAAGTGGCCTGAAAGTAGCCAAAACCGATCTGAAGACTTTAAGCCCCTCTCCCCCAAATCAAAAATCTCCCAACAGAGAAGGAACTGGGATTCCTGCTTGTTAGGAAGATTCTTTCATCATTTTTGGGTAATCAGGGAAGCAGTGCGCTGCTGGCTGGGGGAGGAGGCAGGGCCAGGGACCTGGGACAGGAGGGGAGCACCTGGGAAGAGCCTACCCTACACACCCTTAGGGGTCCCAAGGTAGGCAGGTAGGGACTGAGGCAGGTAGGGACACAAGCCTAGGAGAAAAGGCAGAAACAGCAGAAACCTCAGAATAGGGCAGACCCCTCTGTACAGGGCAGAGAAGCTACTGGCCAGGGATGGGGACAGGGGTGGGGGTCCACTAAGAACCAAGGATCCTCTTAAATCACCAAACTAAATAGATGCCATTGCTGAGACCAGCCAAACACCAAAGAATAAACTCCCCCAAGATTCCAGTCACCTTCAAACCGCCACCAAGGTCAAGGTCAGCTTTCCATTGGCAGTAAAAGTGAGTCACCCTCACCTTCCCCAGCTCTTCCACGCCAAAGGGTAGGGAAGGCTGTATTTCATCCCTGCAGACTCCCCACTTATGGGAAAGAAGGGTTTAGTTAAGACAGCTAATCTGCATACAGGGAAGACCCCCAAGGGCCCCCCTGTAGCCCCAGGCTCTCCTCTTCCCAGGAAATGCTGCCATTGACCTTCTAACTCCCCCAGTAGGAGGAGTTACCAGCCGCTGTTAGGAGGGAGCTGGGAAGGTGACATTCAGTGTGGGAAGTCAGCCCTGCTGAATTTTATGGCTCCATTCTGAAGTAAATCACTCTGGCCCTAGGAACTGGCTCCAAATAGATTTATTGGTTTTAATACTTGTTTGGGGCATTGCAATTAATTGAAAGATGCCTTCTTCCAGTGATTGTTCCGAAATAGGGACCTGGGTCTCTGAGTACTCATTTTTATTGGGCATAATTATGATCGTCGTCTAGAAATGGTGTTTGTCTGGAGTCCTCACTTCCTGAGAAGAGTGCTCTCTACAAGTCCTGGCCTGCCCAAGTTCCCAAAAACCAGGGTCAATGCCTCCTGTTGAAGACAAAACAAGCTAAAGTCCCCTCTATAAGCTTAGGACCTTAATAATTTGCTACACTTACAGCCTCCTGAGATCATCAGCTATGGTCCCAAGGACCCTGTGGGCTGCACAGAGTGGAGCCAAGGGATGAGAGGAAGATGCTGATCATCCCCACATCAGTTCCAGCCAGCTGGCTCTGTTCTACCCAGTTCTCACGGAGACCGCCAGTGAGCAGCGAAGTGGAGCAGCGGGTACGTCCATGGACTCTAGAGCCAGACTGCTGAATCTGAATCTTGCCATTGTTACTCATTAGCTGTGTGATCTTAGGGAAGTTACTTAACCTCTCTGTTAACTCTGTCTCAATTTTCTCTTCTCTAAAATGGGGATGATAATAATACCCACCTCATCGGGTTTTTATAAGGATTAAATCAGTTAATAATGTTAAAGCACCTGGTACAGTGTCTGGCACATGGTAAATATTGGAATTGACTTATTGGTAAATAAAAACGTTAAAGTTATTGGAAGAAAGAATTTTGTGGCTAAGATGAAGTTTGAAAACCATTATCCTAGACCGGGGGTCCACAGACTTCCTGTGAAGTACCAGAGGATAAGTATTTAGGCTCTGTGGGCCATATGGTCTCAGCTACAAGTAGCCAGGGGAAGACAAGACACACACACAGCACAGGTGTGACCGTGTCCCAATAAAACCTCACTCAGGAAAACAGGCACTGGGGGACGCCCGGGTGGCTCAGTCGGTTAAGCGTCTGCCTTCGGCTCAGGTCATGATCCCAGGGTCCTGGGATCGAGCCCCGTATTGGGCTCCTTGCTCAGCGGGGAATCTGCTTCTCTCTCTTCCTCTCTCAAATAAATAAACAAAATCTTAAAAAAAAAAAAGAAAAAGAAAAGCATGCATCAGGCTAGCTTGGGTCTGTGGGCCATAGCTTGCCAACCCCTGGCCTAGACCAAATGCCCTACTTTACAGATGAGGAAGACACAGTGGGGAGTTATTTGACAGCTGGAACCCAGATCTCTGACCTCCCAGGCCGGTTCGAAAACCGAGAGCCCAGAAAGGGAGAGAGAAGTAGTCAACCCTGCATTCAGATCATGCTCTGTGGTGTTCTGCTAGTCGAAGAGCACGCTGTGAAAAAAGTGACCCTGAGGCCATTGCTTTCCATCTATGACACACACCCTGGGCTCCCTGAAGGTGAGGCACAGGGGAGGGGTGTCCCCTGGTTCCTCTCGATAGCCCCCCAGCCACCAGCACAGGATCTTGTCACCGTAGGGTTGCCCCGAGAAGGTTGCTAAGTGGGGATGCCACTCGGGGGGGAAGGCTCCCACCCAGGAGAACCACGGGCCTGCGCTTCCTGATTTCAGTGAGTTCCGGGAGTGATTATTAAATGGAGCCCCTCCCCCATACCCACGACAAGGGCAAGCCACTTGTTAAAGAACTATAATATGAAAGGGACTTCACATAAAACACTCACTCACTATACTGAATTCAAACCAAACAAACAGGGTTTTAGAAACATTCCTTTCTTCATCCCTCCACACACCATGGTGACCAGCAGATGAAATCCGCACCTCAGTGAGGGTCTGTGAGACCAGTTCTTGTGGCTTAAACATGGCCCCCAGAACGACTGACCCTGCTCCCATCAAGAAGCAGGGTCTCTGTCCCTTCCCGGAATTCAGACTCAGGGACCGCTTGACCAATGGCATGTGGGAGCGACAAGTGAGCTAGCGTCCAGGCCAAGCCTTTAAGAAATCGGCCATTTCTCCTTCCTGTTTCTTGGGACATTGACTTTGGAACCCAGCCACCGTGCTCTGAGGAAGCCCGAGCAGCTCCATGGAGAAGAACCGACAGCCAGCACATCTTGCCAGCCACGGGAATGAGCCATTTTGGACACGGATCTTCCAGGGCGCTGCCTGAGCGAGCCCAGCTGACACGTGCCCACGGTGTGGAGCAGAGGCAGGCTGCACCTGCTGGGCACTGCCCAAATGGCAGACTCATGAGCAGAATCAACAACTGTCATCATTTAAGTCACTCAATTTTAGGGTGCTTTGTTACACAGCAATACAAACTAGAATAGGCTCTTAAATGTCAACCATTTGCTCGGGTCACAAAGCTATTCGCTTCCACAGGTAACACAAGAAAATATTCTTTCGCTTGTTAGGAATTGGGGGGATGGGATGGGAATGCAGGCCCCAGATTTAACATTCTGTTATGTTAAGAAAGGAGTATGATATTGTGATTTATTTTATTTTATTTTTTTAAGATTTTATTTATTTATTTGAGAGAGAGAATGAGAGAGAGAGAGCACATGAGAGGGGGGAGGGTCAGAGGGAGAAGCAGACTCCCTGCCGAGCAGGGAGCCCGATGCGGGACTCGATCCCGGGACTCCAGGATCATGACCTGAGCCGAAGGCAGTCGCTTAACCAACTGAGCCACCCAGGCACCCTGATATCGTGATTTATAATAAGAGACATCGATTTGGTCATCTACCGTTCCTAGCACAGAGCTCCTAAAACCCTCGGAATTTATGACAGAAAAAGGTCTTGTATCCCTACTAAGCCCCTTTCCACCTGAAGTGGGTTTCTGTTAAAGAGGAGACTCTTGGAAAGCACCTAGGATGGGGCTGCTTGCCAGGGACCCGCCCTGTGATTAGAGGGTTGGAACTTTCAGTCCCACCCCTGGACCTCGGGGGAGAGAAGAAGGGCTGGAGGTTGAATCAGTTGCCAATGGCCGATGATTTAATCAACCATGCCTATGTAATGAAGCCTCCCTAAAAACCCAAAGGATGGGGTTCAGAGAGCTTCCGGGTTGGTGAACACATGAAGATTAGGGGAGAGTAGCATGCTTCAAGAGGGCATGGAAACTCTGGGCCCTTTCTATATACCTTGTTCCCATCTGGCTGCTTCTGAGTTATATCCACCTAGTAAGCAAAATGTTTCTCTGAGATTTGTGAACCACTATAGCAAATTAATGGAACTTAAGGAGCAGAGTCATTGGAACCTCCAACCTATAGCCAGTCAGAAGTACAGTGTCTGAATTTGGTGTGTTTGGAGGGTGGCGGTGGCGGGGGGTGTCTTGTAGGACTGAGCCCTTAACCTGTGAGATCGGACCCTATCTCCAGGTAGACAGTGTCAGAATTCAGCTGAATTGTAGAATACCCAGCTGGTGTCAGGGAATTGCTTGGTGGTGAGGAAACCCCATACACACATGGTAATGGGAGCAGAATCATAAGGAGCTAAGATCTTTTGGGGGAAACTAGAAAAGAGAAAGTATGTCTCTGGAGGTAGGGCCAATATTTTCTATCAAAAAAAAATTTTTTTTTGAATTCGTATGAGCATAAAAACAAATTTGAGAATGAGACCCCAGAGTCCCAATTCAGACATAAGATGACAGTTGAGAGAAGTCCCGATTTCAAATATTCAAATGTGCGTCCTGATTTTTCATTCAGAAAATATGGTCACCATTGCTCACAACGTGGAAGAGACAATACTGGCCTAAAAACGTTGGGTCCAGTGTGGTAAGTCATTATCTCAACTTCAAGATAACTCTTACAGATGACCTGAATTTGAGCAGCAAAACTATGACAGGTTTTTTTTTTTTTGGAATGAGTTAGATCTAAAATGTACCCCTTAGTTAACTTTAGACAAGAGTATTTATTATTGGTTGGGGAATGGATGTCAAATAGAACACTCTTTATTGTAGCACATGAGATGCTAAGATCTTTCTGACAATTAAATGTATTAACTGTCATTGTGCTAAGGTTATTCTGGTGCCAAGTAAGAAGTGTCTGGTTATCAAAATCCTGGATGACAGAAGTTATGGTTTAAAAAGTCTGTATTTGCAAAACAGGTGCTTTTGAAAAGAACTGGAGACTGTATAAAAGGACTCCTTGCTTTACAAAAATATTTACTAAGGTTGTTTTTAGTTAATGACTATCTTTTGTGACTACAAATTACAGCCATATACATAAATGTTTTATATGAATAAATATTTAGGAACCCACACTTGTTACATGAAAAGAGGCAGCCTCGGGCTGAAATGGAACATGTATTATTCAAAACTGTCCCAATGCCAAGTGACATAAACCCAACCCAACTTGCTTATGCAGCCTTTCCTAAAATTCATGACCTTGGAGTTGTCAGTCACACCCGGATCAGCTGTAATATTATTATTGACCTGGTACCGACTTTTTATTAAACTTAGCATCCTGTTAAGCAATAATGCAATCACAAGTTCCATGTACTAGCTTTTTCTTCCCCTTTGATACACATTTAAATGTTTTAAATTTTTTACAAGTTGTAATGTTTTACAAGTCATAGATACTCAATTGAAAATCGGCCTATAGGGCGCCTGGGTGGCTCAGATGGTTAAGCGTCTGCCTTCGGCTCAGGTCATGATCCCGGAGTCCTGGGATCGAGTCCCACATCGGGCTCCCGGCTCGGCGGAGAGCCTGCTTCTCCCTCTGACCCTATCCCCTCCCTCTCATGCTGTTTCTCTCTCTCTCTCTCTCTCAAGTAAATAAATAAAATCTTTTAAAAAAAAGAAAATCAGCCTATACTCCATCAGTAGGATGAATGCCTTACTTGAAGGCATAAAAGTTAAGGGTGGTTCCTGAATGGTGAACCAGTCCCTTAATTTGTTTTCTCACTGGAAAATGTGATATGTGACCTTGGCCAAGTCACCTTGGTTTCTCTTGCTTCAGTGTCCCCATTGGCAGAAGCACATTAGCCCTGCCAGCTCCCAAGAACACCAGGAGTAATAACCCTGGTGCCACCAACAAGGACATGCACCGAGGTGATAATGGACAGCCACCGTCCACAGCAAGCAGGCCTGCTCGGTGTCCATGCACCCATTGGGATCTCACAGCCTCTTCCTGGCCTCTGAATGCTGGAGCCAGAGCTTGGGGTTCGGGGACTGTGGAGGCCACAAGCAGGCCACGGGGGAACTAGAAACTTGACACTTAGTGCTTTTCTGGTTCTGAAATCCATTACAGATACGTTAAGTAAACTTGGCTCTAATGGGGTAACTAAAATCACTAAAACCCTATGAGGATAAACCAGGAGCTGGGCTGCCAAGGTTAAAACCAGGTCCCCGACAGTGTCCATAAGCAGCCCGGCCTACCTCCTTCTTGTTCTTACTGCCCCATTTTCAGCCCGCAGAATCCCAGAGCCATGCCACCACCCTGTCCTCGCCTTCACCCTCACCTGCTGTCTACCGGGGTCAAACAGGGAAATGGAAACAAGATAGATAGGGCCAAGATGCAGAGGACTTGGGCTCAACCTGTGGCTCGTTTCTCTCCGGCACGAATGAGGCCGCAGTCAACCATGTGTGTTTCACCCAGAGGAAGAAAACGCATTACACCACTCCCCAGCAACCCTTTCCCCATACCCTTCAGTGGATCTAACTCAAAGCCCACATCCGTAAAACACCCAGAATGGGGCCTGGCATGGGGTGGAGATAATGTCTACCTTACTGAAAAAATTAATTCTATAGGGAGGGAGAAAACTGCCAAACCATAGGTCTGAATGGCCAAATCAGGCAGATCCAAAGCTGCTGCTTTAGGTGTGGGCAAAAGCCAAAGATGGCATCACAGGGGTCTTTCCTTCTGTGTGCCAGTCCATGCTGAGGATCTAATCCCTGCCTCTGGCACGGGGCCTGGCACTGGGAACCTCAGAGGAAGACAATCAGGGATGTTAGATACTTTCTCATCCAATCCCTGAGGTCCCTGGGGAGAAAACATCAACTGTGATGTGACTTGCCCAAGGTCACCCAGGTCACCAGTGGCAGACCTGAGACCAGTGACCTTTTGAGAGGACCACAGAGAAACCTCAGCACAACCTGTCAATCTCGGTGTGTCATGATGCTTCAGAGGCAAAACTCGAGCAAAACTGACTAAACCACCTATGAGCTGTGTGACCAAGAGTAAATTACTTAACCTCTCTGTGCCTTCCTTTTCTCAACTATAGAAGAGAGGCTGTGAAGGCTAATTAACATAACACAAGTAAAGTGCTCACTAAGCACTTATCACTGTAACACCTAACAAATAAACTGCCCCAGGGTTTTCAGGAGAACTACCACCTGTTCAGTCCCTGGGTTGACAGACATCTTCCCTGCCGTCCAAACACAGCAGCTCAGAGAGAAAAGTCCAGGTTTGGGAGTCACACACGCCTGGAGTTGTAGCTTGGCTATCATCACAAGACAACAGACTGGGTAAGCCTAGACAAGAGAGCTTTATAGTCCCACAGATCTAGTGGCTAGAAGGCCGAGATTAAGAACAGCATGGTTGAGGGCGCCTGGGTGGCTCAGTTGGTTGAGCGACTGCCTTCGGCTCAGGTCATGATCCCAGAGTCCCGGGATCGAGTCCCGCATTGGGCTCCTCGCTCAGCAGGGAGTCTGCTTGTCCCTCTGACCCTATCCCCTCTTGTGCTCTCTCTCTCACTCTCTCCCTCAAATAAATAAAATAAAATCTTTTTTAAAAAAAAGGACAGCATGGTTGGTTTCCTCTGGGGCCTCTCTCCTTGACTTGCAGATGGCCGCCTTCTCCCTGTGTCCTCATCTCCCAGATGTCCTGGGGCTGCATCTTCCCTGTGTCCTTATGTCCTCTTTTTTTAAGGATACCAGTCGTATTGGTTTAGGGCCCACCCATAGGACCTCCTTTTACCTGAATTATCTCTTTAAGATCTTTTTCTCCAAATACAGTCATATTCAATGTACTGGGGGTTACAATTCAACCCCTAACAGCATGGTGGGTTACCTTTCTTCCTCTTTAGGGAAGGATTACGTAGAGATCTATAAATGCTCATGCAGGGCACCATGCTGTGCCACAACGATCTGGTTTTGAATCTGGAGAGATGGCCAAGATGAGCAAGCGCCTTTCCTCATTCTACAAGTATGTACTTTGCTGTAAAAAAATGTTTTTTTCCACGGAGCATGGACCCTGTGGCAGGCAGTGCCCTAGTCCTATAATCTATCTGCAGAGGCCTCAGACCAGGATAGTATCAAGGTGCTTACGATCTCAGAGAACAGGTCAGGTGAGGCCCCAAGGAATGATGGGAGTGACAGCAAGTGCCAAGTGCCCTAAAGATTTACAGACCAAGTCCTGGGGTGGAGGGGAGGACAGAACTGACCAAATTAGCAGAGTGTATAAAGACCCAAGCAGGGATGGATTGGCCCCAGGGGACTGGCAGGCACCTATGGCCCAGGCTGTTTGTCTGTACGAAGGGGATAGCGGTTTGAGGAAGGGAAGACAGTGTCCACCACTAGGGCCTGACTTCCCAATCAGCACAGACAAGACTCTGCTGGACCCAAGGTATCCCACCACACTAAGGAGCAACTTCCCCTTCCAACCTCATTGCTACCCTCAAAGGTGACCGCTGTCTGCCATCAACCAACCAGAGCTTCAGCCCCTCAGGCATCTCTAGTCCTGCTGTCTGGGCCACCTGAAACCTAGGCTCCCTGCCTCTGGACAATTCTGTCTGCCAGGTCTCCCCTTGGCTCCAGTGGTGGGAGAGGAGAGGGGCTGCTGGTGGGGAGAGGCCCTGGAACCCACCTACCGAGGCCATGCAAAAGGTATCAACGGGGCACCTGCGGTCCTAGGCCCCAACGATACCCAGGAGTTAAGAAATAATAATTACTAAGAAAGGCAAAACTATAGTGAAAGAAAGTGGATCAGTTGCCAGAGCCAGGGGGTGCATTTTTTTTTTAACTTCAATTATACTGAGGTATAAACAATTATTTCTCAATAAAGCAGACAACTCCCCCAAATAAATAAACAAAATCCTACTGAAATCTGTTGAGGCAAACATTAATCAATGCTCACCCAACCATGACTCTCCTCCCCACTCCCTTACAAGCAGTCTCACCTCTTCCTGTAGATGAGGCAGAAAACACCAAGACTTGCTTTCTCAGCCTCCATGGAGCCGAGGCGTAAGTAGCCACCCATTTCTCTTCAACAGGGTTTGCTGGAGATTCTAGCAGGGGGATTCTGGGAAAGGTCTCCATGCTTGATAAATTAAAACACAAGGAGAAACTCACTTTCCTGCCCGCCCTCAGACACAGTTACATGAGAACGTGATGTGTGTGGAGCAGGGGCAGCTATCCTGTGACTATGAGGGGACAAGCCCGAGGACAAAGGCCAAAATGCTGAAACCGTTGCCTGTAAGGTTAGAATGAGTCCTTGAAATGATCCCCGACCCACTGAATTAACCAACCCTAGGACCCCTACCTGCGGACTTCTGGCTGTGTTAGTCTGTAAACACCTTGTTTTTTAAGCCCTGTGAGTCCGGTGTTCTTATACCTGTAGCCAAGAACATCCTACAAGCCAGTCTTCACCTCTCCAAACTTCCACCTCCAACTCCAACCTCAAAAACTGAGATCATGGTGAGACAGATGATAGATCCTTGGGGCTGGAAACTGAGACCCATCAGAATTTTGAGCCCACAGTCCCCACGGAAAATGCTTTTCTCTCTAGCCCCTCAGCAAAATGGGGAAACAGTTGCCAGTTTCTTTGTAGGCACCATCGTCCGTCATCCCCCTGTGCCTCCTGTAGTATAAATGACTGATGACAGTGTCAGGTGTGACCCACATATACATCCCTGCTCCATGTGGCCATAAGCCAGCCCCCCTGCCCGGCCCAGGTGATGTCTGTGTCCCAACGTGATTATTAATAACCTCCTTTCACTCTCAAACATGCTGCATTGGGACAAAAAAGTATAATCGCCCTGTGCTGGCTGCTTCAGCGTACTTTTCTTTCCCCCACATTACACGAACATGAGGCCATTCCGTCTTCCCCACCAAAACGAAGATGGGACGTAGGGACCCTACCAGGTTCCCCGAATTCATCTGTCCCACAGCAGGTGCCTGATGCCTGCCTGCTAAACTGAGCCAAATGTTAACAGAGGTAAGGGCCTTAAGCTCAAAGGTTGGAGGCAAACCAGCAGAATGTGAGCAGAAGGAACAACTTTGGGAGCAGAAAGAGGAGAAATTGGGTGCTTTCCCAGAATCCCTGACCCTCGACACTGGGCCCTGTCAGCAGAGGCCCTGTGTGAAACTGGCGGAGCTTATTTGGACATCCAGCCGGCTGAGGCAACCTCACTGCTCAGGCAGCTGATGTTCTACAGAACTCAACACGGTGCCTGGGGTATCTATGAACCCCCCAGACCCCACCCATCCTGGAGATGCAAAGGAGCAGAAGGCCTTTTGCTACCGGAGGACAGCCCAGGGCACTGCAGACAGACCCCAAGACAGATAAACTACGTGCTCTAAGAAACACTCTGACTGTGAACACCATCCAATCTGGTGACACATCAAGATGTGGATTCTCCAGCGGACACTCTTAATCTCACAGTTCAAACTCCTAAGTGTCTCAGCTAATGATCCACGCATATGGCAAAGGCCTGTGGCTTCTCAGCCACAGCGGTGAGATCATGACATTGCCTACCCCGGGAGGCAGGCCCTAAAAGGGAACAGCATTGGGAATGTGAGCTCCACCCAGCCCGGATGGAACCACACACATTCTTTCTGAATAACTTTGGGGCTCAACTGTCACAACGACTGTTAGTCATCTCCATGTCTCTGCCTCTCTGTCTCTCTCCCTCACAGACGTTACTTTTACTTAGGGAGGCATACAGAGGGCGCCTAGCACTGTGCCTGGCTCATCATAAATAGATGGATTAACGTCAGCTCCCTGCATCAGATCCCGGAGTCACTTACTTATAAGCTGAAATATATTCTGGGTGTTGGAGGAAGGAACTTGCAGTGTATGCTGTTGCTTCTTCCATATGAATCTGAAAAGCACTGAGCCAAAGATTCTCCAAACTTCTACGTCACAGACTGTGCCTTATGCAGCCAGCTCGGCTCAGCTCAGCTCGCACCCATCTGCAAAAGCTCCCCCTGTGCTCAGTAAGTTAGGATGCGACTTGGCTGGACGCTCGCTCACAGAATCTTAGCTTGACAAATTAAGGCCCTTCCAGGAGAAGCCAACAGGATGGTGAAGGGCCTGGAAAACATCTCTCACAACAGCCAAAGGGGCAATGGGGGGAGATGGCTGGGGGCTGCCTGAGGCTTATGTAAGGCCTTTCCGACTGCACAAGGCTTCAAGTGAGGGAAGGGGCTGCCTCGCAGAGCAGGACGCTCCTGGCATGCGGGAAGCACTGGGGCAAGATAAGCCAGGATTCCCACACCAGCTAGGAGACCGAATGGGTAACTCTAAGGTGTTTCCAAGTTTAAAGTTCCAGGAACCTGGGCGTGGGGGAGATGATGTGGTACACAGTCTGGGGGACCAGTAGAAGTTGGAATCTGCATAGGGCGGCACCCTTCGGGGGAATCTGGACAGAAGCCTCGGTAAGGACTTGTCCCGAGTAAATGGTAGGGGAGAACATTCTGGCCTTCTTGGACAGGTTTGTCTGCAGGCTTCTGCTAAGAGATGCAGCCCTGGGGCAGGAATAGCCCTTCACAGGCCCTGCACACCCCTCCACTGGCGTGTAGTTGTCTTGAAGGCCCTTTTGAAAGGTTCCCGCTCAGGCCTCTCTCTCCTCCTCCTCACTCACTCAGGCCACCTGGGTCCTTCAGCAGTCTCTCCAAGGTGGCGGAGACTCAAGTCCATGAAGGGTGAGGAGCCCCAGAATCTTCCTGGTGCCCCTGGGAGCTGAGAGCCATGGGCTGGGGGGCCCTGGTTCCTGGAGGCTTTATCCACTAACTCATCCTCTTGGGGACTCTAGACCACATTTGTAGTGGACATCCAAAGCCCTAACAGGCCTGAAGTATTCTAGTTTCCAGGACTGATTTTTCCCCACTAGTGTGGGGAAATCCAGGCCAAGATTGCCAAGCTGCCCCTCCCCCACCTCCATGCCAATGGGCTGACGTTTTTATTCCATCCTTTCTCCAAGTGTACAAACCTTTGCAGGGGCCCAGTTTAGGGGGGCCCTCCATTCCAACTCCTGTCTCGTCTCCTGGAGGAGACGTTGCCAAGCTCAACCTCCCTTGGTTCTGAGACCAGCAACCACCCCTCACACCCCCACAACCACCCAACCCCCAGGACTGGCCTAGCCCAAGTAGAAGCTGAATGTCCACACTCAGTTTTGAATCCCCTGGGTATTTCCCTTCCGTTCTATGAACTTGGCTCTTCTTTGAAAGGATAGTTAACTTTATATAGCGTTTCTAGGTGCTTGGTAATTGGATGATTTTCAAGATTTTTACTCCACTATGGTACTAAAAATATTCTAACTCAGTGTTGGATACCCTCTTTGGACTTGCTCACAAGAACCTTCCCTGGCTGGCCTCCCACCCCAAACAATTAACTCTGGCCACATCCCTGCAGATCCACAAATGTAGGTGCAACACCTACATGTGCCAGGCACTCGTTCAGGCCCATGAAGATTCAAAACTGAAAAGACTGGAGCTCTGCCTAAAACACATCAGCTCTCTAAAAGTGCAGTGCGGCAAGAAGAGAAGTATCTGCAACACTCTGCTATTGCAATCGTACTCTAGTACTTGCGCAGGGAGTGAAAGCGTTGTTGTGGCCTCCGCTGTCCCCATCTGGGAGCAGCCACACTGCCTGCTCCTTGGAAGCAGGGGCCAGCCTTCCCTGCCCTTTGCTCCCACCCTGAGCGCCTGGAACAGGGCTCTGCTCGCGGTGGATGTTAAAAATGAAAACGCCTCTCCCCTCACTCTAAAGGCTCCCAGCTGATGTGCTCTCAGCTGTCGCTGGATCCTGCCAGCTGGGCCTCCAGCATGACACAGCATCCCCGCCCGGCTTCCCTGACGACGGCGGCCCCAGCGGCCCCAGCATGACAAAGGATTCTCCGACAATGGAAGGAAGAGGTCTTTTATTGTCTACAGCAGCCCCCATCGCGGTCCGTCTAGCAGCTCATTCCCACTCCCACAGCTGTAGCTCCTGCCCACACATCCCCCTCAGGCTGCTACCCTGCACGCTGCATGGTCTGTGAGCCAGCTCCACAGGACTCTCCCACCCGCGCTTCAACTCCAATGCATCTACCATGGAGCTCAAGCGGCCCTCCTTCTCACCCCAACCTCAGTGGACCTGCTCCGACAACCAGAAGTTCACACCTGGGTAAAGGCTACCATCCATCCCATCAGTGAGGCCAGAAACCTGGGAGTCACTGGGACTTCTCCTTTATTCCTCTAAGCTAAACAATCACTGCAGACTTTAGCCCCCAAATGTTTTTAATGTATAGCCTTGCCTCCTTCCCCCTACACATGGCCCTGGCTCCAGGCCTTATCCCTGGCGACCTGGATCCTGGATGGAACCTGTCATTGCCTCATCAGCCCAGTGGCCTCCTGATTCCAGGGCTCCAGGTCACATTCCCTTCTGATCCAGGGCAGCATGCCTCAGCTCTGCTTAAAGCCCCATCCTCCATGCTCTACCTACAGTCTAAAAGCCAACGTCCTCAGGCAGGCTCACAAAACTCCTTGGATCTGTGCCCTGTCTGCCTCTCCACCTTTGAACTTGACCTTGCTGCTGCAATCCCTGGCTATGCCCAGCCTCAGGTCGCCCCTCCTAGGCACACGCTGCTCCTTCTCGCTTCCGTCTCTTCTCCTGCTGGTTTCTTCTTTTCATCCATTCGCTTTCAGCTCCTGTGTTGTCTCCCTTAGGAAGCCCTCCCCAATCTCCGACTCTAGAGCAGGTGCCCCTTGACTGTTGTACTACAAAGCCCTCAGAACTTTCTCAACCACTGTGTTCACCACACAATTTCCCCTTTACAGACTTTTGGGCCACTGGCCCAATGAAAACCTATTCTAGGTCTGCCAAGACCCCAGACCCACTCCCAAATTCACCTCTTCCACAAAATCATCCCAACTGGCCCCATCCACATATCATTGCTATGATAACTGTCTCCCCTACTTTATCCATCCCATCCTTGAATAAGTTAGTCAGCACTTGGGTCTGACTCCATACTGGATATGAGCCAACGGTGGACATAAAAAGTTCTAAAAACTTGGAAGCACTCCACTCACAAAACTGTAATGATGATGTGACACAATGGACCATCCCAGCCCTAGGCACTGGATTTGAAGTCTGAAGACCCGGGTTCAGATCCCTGCTCTACTTCTTCCTTGTGACTTAGGAGTGTTACTAAACTTGGAGGCTCAATTTACTCGTATGCAAAATGGGAATAATGCTGACAGCCTGGCAGGGCTATGGTAAAAAGGAGATGAGATCACTTGGTTGAACTACTTCACAAACTGTAAACCCAAATCAAGTGTAGTCTCCAGTGCCAACCAACCCCTGCATAACTCCACTACCCCCACCAGTAGTTTCTGTCCTTACTGAGTCAGGTGAAGAGCCAATGAAATCTATGGGTTCTCTTCCTAGAAAAATGCACATACATAACAGCTTTGCAAACACTTTCAGGAGGTTGCTGAGGACCCCGCCACAGGAAGGGAAAGCCAAAGACCAAACCCAAGTGCACTGGGAAGCCCCCAAGCCTACCACCTCCCACAAATCTATGCCCTCAGCCCGATTCCTGGACGCCAAAGACGAAAGGTAGGGCAGGGAAGGGCAGTCTCAAAGGAAAGGAACCTCAAGACTAAGACGTGAATTCCAGAGCCTTTCTCAGAACCAGAGGAGAGCAGAGAAGAGGTAGGAGTCTCACTCTTTGGGAAGTAAGAACCCCATTTTTTTTCAGAAAGCATCACAGTATGGAAAAAGAAGATTGAACGAGGCATCAAAATCTGGACTTTCTTGTCCCACTCTGCCAAGGGCTCCCAGTGACTTTGGGCAAGTCATGTCACCTTCATTGGCCTCAGGGTCTTCACATGGAGATCAGCTCATGGGTAAGACCCTTCCCAGGTCTGGGTGCCTAGGATCTGGAGATGTATCTGTTTCCCTCCCTGTTCTGAACCACAGCTTTGGCCTGGGTTTAATTCAGAAATAAGAGGCAGATGTCGAGAGCGTGGTGATAATTCAGGGAGGAGGCCACCATCACAGCACTGTTCTAAATTAAATTGTGTGCAGATTGAGGCAGGAGGGCAGAAGAGCAGAAGAGTAAAACCTGAATGTGAACAGCTGAGCTCAGGTGACTGAGTTGGCAGCGAGGCCGAGAGGTGGAGGATCCCCCCCAAAAGAACATCAAAAGAAGCTGCCACATTATCGGGTAAGCTATGTAGCAATGCCATCACATTTGGAAAATTCCCAACTGTGATTCGCCCGTCTGTTTGAACCTCCTGTTCTCTCTGTAGGCTTGGGACTCTCTCTCCATCCTACCTACCATCTCCTGCTTCCTCCTTCATCATCTGAACTGCAAACAATAGAACCTTAAAACCAGGGCAGTAGACCCCAAAACTGAGATGAAATTGGAGGACCATGTCAGGGACTCCAGAGTGAGTTTGGGAATGAACAGATAAAAAGCAGACCCACAGTAAAACATCCACACCGACCCGTAAGACAGAAACTACTAAACCCAGGAAGGGCCTGAGTGAGACCTTGATGGAAGCCACAGCCTATCACTGAAGATAGCCTACCACAGCCCATCATAGCCCCGCAGAGCTGGGGCAGGACCATGGAGAACAACTTGTCAGCTCCTCACTGCTCAGCAGAGTCATCCGCTGGTTGACTTCAGGGTTATTTCCCAGTAGCTGCCTAACTTCCCCAGGAGGACACACCTCCAGGCCCACCTGGGAGGGCACAAACAGCCTGAAGTCCAGGGTAACAAGGGACGGAAGGCTGTTCTTCCTCTGTTGCTCCCTCCTGCATTTGCCCTGGAAAGGAACTGGCATTAGGAGACCCTTCCGACTAACATGTGTGAAACTGACTAAGTCGCAGGGTGAGTGCTCTAAAGTATTTATGATCTGTTCTCTCCCATAGGCTGTGAATCATCTGCTTTATTGCATTATAACTTAGCTACCACTACTATACTATCTTTGTGTGCCCCAAACAGAGCAGAGTATCCAGCCTAAGGTAGGTGTTCAATAAACATGCTGGACTTAAAATCTTACATTTATCTCGGCAGCTGGAACGTGTCTTGGGCAGGTGGGGACTATGTGTTCAATTTTCTTTGCACACACTTCCAGATACAGAAACATGTAGGTGCTCAATAAATAGTTGTGAGTGAATGATTAGTTGGCCAAACCTAATAACCTTCCAGGCTGTGTCTGAGGACCCTCCTGTACATGAACTCTGAAAAATACATCCAGCATGTAGGAGCTCTTTGCTCTTTTCAGGACTTCCCTACTCCTGGAGATACAGAGGGCAGGGAGGATCACCTGGGATGGTTTCTCAGGGATCTACCCTTTAAAATAATACCTAAAGAATAAACTGTGGATTCAGTAAAGACACTGAATCCATGAACACGCTCATATGAACACAGACAGGTGTTGCATAAACATGTATGCCATACGGATTTATTACACGCAGGTATGATTCTGATATGGTGGATGTATCAAAGCTGATAACCATTCCCCTTTAGAAAATTATCAGATGAGCAATAATACCAGCAGTGCAGGCTTCTGTTCTTTAATGGCTATTCTCATTAGAACTGGTAGCAAATCAAAATTGTTTTGATGAAGAATAAATACCAGTATAATCGATCCCCTTACTCAGGCTCAGTACTTCCTGGGTTCCTGGGGTGCCAAGACATACTCTCAAAACAAAAACAAAAACACCCCACCACACGCACACTGGACATTATTTAAATTAAAAGCCACAGGCTGAGAAGAGAAATCTACAGGACCACAGAGGGGGGAAAGTAGCCCTTCCCCCTCTGAGAGGCCTTGGCACTTTTTTGAGTCTCAGTGTGCTTATCTGTAAAACGGGGTTAATACCCCGCTACCTCACAGGACCCTCTAAATAAACGTGATGATTCAAAGTGGGGGCAGGGGGTGGGTGAAACGCCCTGTAAAGTCTTACAAACATACTATTATTATTGAAATCTGTTCATCACCGATGACACTGTACCCCAGAATGCGTTACAAAATTACTGCCTACAAGCGTACATTACCCAGCACAGACACTTGACACACCAGAGATGATCTGTGTGTAAACCGAATCCTGGTCAAATACTCAAAGGGAGTTTCCTCAGGCAACCTGAGTGCGTCCTGAGGGACTGCACATCTAACGTTTGTTCGGTGCCTTCTGTTCCCATAGAATTGGGTTTTCTTGAAAGCCTGGCAATTTCCTCGCGCCGGCTGAGCAGGCTCGAAGCCGGGATTCCTGAGGTCCTCAGGCCAGACCCCGCGCTGGGCAGGAGGAACCGGGCCCGGACAGCCCGCGGCCCCTCCCCGCGCTCTGGGCGGCTCCTTCCTCTCTCCTCCAGCTCCGGCGGCGGCGGCGCTCGTGCTGTGTCACTTTCGCCCTCCCGAGACTCCAGCCGCCGCGGGGCCCGCAGCTCCACCGGCTTCCTCCCTTCGCGCGCCGGCCCCTAGCCTGGGAGATAATCCCCCGGCCGCACAGAGCCGGCGGCGAAGGCGGCGAAGGCGGCGAAGGCGTGCGGTCCGCGGCGCACCCGGGTAGCAGCGCGGGCGGCAGCGCCCGGACAGGCCGGGGCCCGGCGGGCCGGGCAGCCTGTGGCCCCCACGGTCTCCAGGACCAAGAGCTGGAAGGGGGTGCGCAGAGCGCGCGGGTCCTCTCCAGGGTCCGCGAGGCAGCGGCGGGCGCGCGGGCACGCGCACCCACAGAGCGCCTCGGAGCAAGGGTCAACCCGAGCCTGTCGGGAGGGTGGGGGGCGGCGACACGCGCGCACCCGCGGCCCCTCCCCGCCCGGCCAGACCTGCGCCCCGCGCCGCCGCGTAGGCTGCCAGCCCGCCGGGTCAGGGGGCATCGGGGACGCGGAGGGAGGCACGGCGGGTCTCCCGCGCCCCCGCGAGCCCGGAACTCCCTCGCCGACTCCGCGCACACGCAACTGCAGGGGCTCCCGGTCGCACAGCCGCAGGACCCCCAGTCCAAGTAACCCGGGCGCGCGCGCGCGCGGACACACACACATGACTAGGAGCCCAACGGGGACCGCGAGGGGGCTGGCGGGACGATTCACCGGGTAGTCGGGCCCACGCGCGTCCCCACTACGCCGCGGTCTGCCCCCCCCACGCCCCGCCCCCCCACACACGCCGGGGCGGTGTGTACACACACAAACAGCTGGGCGGGGGAGGCGACGCCTCGCTCCTCGGGGTGGGGACACACAGGCCTCCGGCAGCCAGCCCTCCCCTTTACAAGCCGCACCCCCTCCCTGCTCACACCGGCCCCCCCCAACCCCAGCCCTGAAAACTCCACGAAACCCAAGAGCCAACGCCGACCAGAGGAGAGGTTCCGAACCCCGATTGTCTTTTCACATCAGTGTTAAGATACACCCAACTCACACCCGCGGTCGCCGGGACGCCTCCTCCAGACGCACCTGGGCTCGGGCTCGCGGTCCTCAGGGGCCGCAGACCTCCACCGCCGCAGACCGAACCACCACCCCCTGCCCTCCCTGCCCCCACGACCCGCGTCCAGGACAGTCACCTGCTCGTCGTCCCGAAGAGCCAGAGCAGGAGCCCACCCCGCGGCCGCTCGGGTCACTGGCCACCGCGAGCAGGCTTTTCAGAGCCTGTCAACTTAACCCCCGCTCCGCCGGGCGGGTCTATTCCCCAGGCCCAATTACACCGCGGCGACAGGAATAATAATAAAAAGCCAACAAAATCACCACCGTAAGGAATGTCCAAAGCTGCGACCTCAATGGCTCCACCGATTCGGATTCCTCCTCTGCTCCCATCCCCCGCGCCCCCCGCGGCCCGCGGGCTCACCGGGGACGGAGGGAGGGTGCCGCCTGTCTAGACGACAGACATCCCCGCGCTCGCGGGGACGGGCGCGCACACACTCTCGCACGGCCGCTGCTACAGACACAATCAGTCACCACAGGAGGGAGGGGCTGCGTGGAGACACTCTCTCGGGGTCCCTCCGGCAGCCGCCAGCGCAGCAGCCTCCGGCCGGGAGTCGCCACCCAGGGCCGCGCTCCCTACCTCGGCGGAGCGCGGTCAGAACAGCTGCAAGTTTGGCTGGTACTAAAGCAACTGCTTGATGCAGCAAATGCGGGCTTCAAAACAAAAGGGAGAGCGATCACGCTCGCTCTCTTCCTCCCCCCCGGCTCGGAACCCGGCACATGACAGCGGCTACACCGCGCGGCTCCGACGCGCGCCGGGCTCCAGCCGTGCGCCCCCGAGAGCCCCCTCTTCTCGGGAGCCCCAGGGCTACGGCTCCCCACTGGGCGGGGAGCCCTGCGGGGCAGCGGCGAACCTGGGGAGGGGTTGAGTTCGTGGAGTGCGGTCCGCGACCGAGAGGGGGTCGGAGGATGGGCGCGGACGCCCGGCGGCCGGGGGCGCAGGGAGGGGGAAGGGGGCTAATTGTTTGGGGCGGTTTTCTCGGATTTATCTATAAGCACGCGCACGTCACGCAGCCTCCCGGCGGGTCCCCGAATCGATCCGCAAGCTGAGCTGACTAAAAGAGGGGGGCGGGCGGGCGGGCGGGGGGATGCTCACCTCGGGGTTCCTCCGGCCGCCGCTCCGAGTCCGAGTCGGGGGTGGGGGAAGGGGGCAGGGAAGGGGAAGGGAGGGAGGAGGCTCGAGAGAGCCGACTCCTGCCTCGAGTTCCGCGCGTCCCGGCTGCGGAGGGGATCGGCGCCCCAGCGCACAAACCCAACCGAGAGGGGAGGGAGGGAGGGAAGGGAAAGAGGGAGGGAGGGGCGGGTGGGGGGGAGGGAGTAGAGGAAGGAAAAAAAAAAAAAACGATCCCCGCTCTGACACAGGGAAAGAGAATGTAGGAGAGTGACGTCCCGGCCCCTCCCTCCCCTCCGGCCACGTGCAAAGACTTGAAAGGAAAGAGGGCGGCGGGAGGCCTGCTGGGTAATGTAGTTCGCCTTTCTTTCCCGGGATGGCGGGCCCTGGAGAGCGGCGCGCCGCCGGGACGCCGGGGATGCCGCCGACGCTGCGGAGACAGCCCAGGGTGGTCGCGCCGAAACCCGCCGGCCGACGCCCCCTCCCCGCGACCGTGGCTCGGCCCGGGGTGGGGAACCTCCGTGTTGAGAGAACTGGGGACTTAGGCGCGGTCCAGGCTTGCAGGGAAACGTTCGGTGTCAGGGGCAGGAAGGCTTTAAAGATGAGGACTTCCGTGCTGAAAGTGCAAAGTCTGTCCTAATGGCAGATAAAAGGAAGCTTTGTGTATGCACTGGGCAGTCCATGTGGCGTTATTAATGCTGCATTAAATGCTAACGTCTGTTATTGAGATGCATATGTTATAATTAACATTTGAACATCTCTGTGGCAGGGGCGGGATGTTGTAATTAGATATGCAGTTTACAACCAATTAATTTTCCATTGGCCATGCTAAGGGTTGGGACGGGGGACCTGGTGGCTGGGAGAATTCAGTGCAGTGGATAATTCAGTGATCACTTAACCGTATCACCAGTGTTTTCCAAGTACCTACTAAGTGCCAGGCACTGCGGTTCGGACAGAGAGGGCTTCATGAGAAATACACGATGCGGTACACCCCTCCAAGCAAGGGGCTTATATTATAAACTCATCTGAGGAACTGTATGACACAGTATAACTGCAGTGGAAATCCATTTATTAGCACGTATAACATTTGGTGAGCGCTTTCCACAGATGGGACACGTCTGGGAATGCCAAGACAAGTAAGACCCTTAGTTCTTCCTCTCCAGGAGTTCAAGGTCTAGTGTGAGGACCACAGTCAATGACAGTATAGGGAAAGAGGCAACACTTAACACAGGGATAAGCGGAAAGTTCCAGGGAGCCCTCAGCAGGAGCAGCCAACCAGAATGGATGGTGGCTGCGGGATGGAAGGCTTCCTGGAGGAGGTGGCACTTGACCTAAGAATCACTAAGATTTTTAACAAAGGCAAAGGAAGAGGTAGATTTCTGACTAAGGCTACAAAGGCTCCAGAAGAGAGAAGAGAAGAAAGCAAATTCCGAAAGTCCCAGCAGTTTGGCAAGGCAGACAGGGCAGATTGATTGGGGGCGGGGTGGGGGGGTGGGGGCAGGAACCTGGCAGAAGTTCGAGGGGCAAGAATGGAATGGTGGATCTGGAGGGCAGAAGGAGCCTGGGATGGCTTCTCACTGGAGGTGAGGCTTGAAGTAGTCCTTGAAAGGAGGGGTGGGATTTCGTTTTTAATGGAGAGCGTATCTTCCAGGCTTGAGGCTCAGCATGAGCTAAACTATGGAAGGAAAGCAAAGCACATCCACAGTGACACCTTGCAGAGCAGCTCATTTGATCCTTGTACCAAAGAGCATGGGGGCGTGTCATCCCCTCCCTTCTAGGGGAAGACAGCAGGTCCAGAGCAGAGGGGGTAGAGGAAGCCAACTGTCTGGGTGCCAGGTCTGGTTCGCTCCCCCACCAAAGGAACATGTTTAAGCATACCTGACTCTTCCCGCTGGTTTGTCCCTCTTAGCGCTTATGCCTCATTGGTTCAAGCAGTGTGTTATTTTTATGCTTTAACATCTGGATGATTTCCTAGGTTTACAAAATATGAAATAGTACTGGAGTCTATCCACTCAGCAAATTCCCATTGACCTACCTTTTGTTGTCAGTGCTGTTCTGCACGTTGTATGCTATGCATGCCACCTACAAGAGACAAGAATGCAATGGTCTGGGTCTTGGTTTTGCCTCTGCTTTAAATCACACCTCCAGAGGTGAGGAGAGGCTGAGCAATGTGCAGAATGCAAAACATCCGTGGAGAGTACACACCTCTGTTTGGGGAGTGTGCCTGGGGTGAGAGGGCCCGTGGGGATAGCGCAGACTCAAGAGTCCGCTTGACCCCAGGGTTTGAATCACAGGCATGGCGCTTCCAGGCTCCGTGACCTTGGACAGCTTCCTTAACCTCCCCATGGTGACCTTGGATAGTTTATTCAACCATTCTTGGCCTTGTGAGAACCCACGGTGATAATGTCTTTGCACTGACTGCCACATAGCCAGTGCTCTGTGACAGCAAATTCCTTTCCTCGGCCCAGGGTCTTTCTGGGCCAGGAGAAGGATCCCTGGATCTTTCTTTCTGCGGTGCGGCCAGGAAGATTCCTGGGGCGGTGGGTGTGTGTGTGTGTGACTCATCTTCATGTGTGAAATAGATTAGGTTCATCTTCAAGGAACCTTGGGTTCTAGTCCCCACCCACCACAGGCCCAGCTCTCCTAACCCTCACCTCCCCATCCTGCTGCCCAAGGACACCCATAGTGTGTCACCCCAACCTGGGCACCTCCTCTGGGCAGGGTGCTGGGCCCCCACATTGCTTCTCCCTGCCTATCAACGCTTGCCCTGCTCCCTAGGTCAACAGAGCCTGGCTCTCTGCTTTACCTCCAGTCTGATAAACCTTCCTTAAAGTAGGATAAGATAAGCCTTTTATTCGCTCCTCCAGCCCCTACATGTTTGTCTTCTTATCGAGAGCTCTCTGAAATGACCTCTGATGATGGGGATTCCAAGCTGGAGTGGGGGTCTCTGAGAGGGAGGCTCTGTGGGATCCTCAGACCAAAGTTTCCCAGAATGGGAGGCCCAGGGCTTACGTGGTCCTCATCTGGTGTCCTTCCTTCTCCGCTCTGTCGTGGATCTTATGCCTACCCTCTAGGCTTAGGTCCGAGCGACTGCTGGGTGCAGAGTTCATGAACTGGCACCAGAATGGGTTTAACTGTGGCAGATCTGAGTTGCCAAGAGTTGCCTTTGTTTGACTGGTCACCACATATCCTAGAAGTTGAAAATCAGAATGATTCTCTCTTTTAAGCAGCTGCTTTCCCTAATTCACGTGTGCCTAAGATACTAGCAAAAAGAAATATTCTCCTTTCTTCTCCTTCCGCCCGCCTTCCAGCTTTCCCTCTCTCAGTACATTTATTGAAGACCTGGTGGGAGCCCACCAGAGTGTGCGGTGGGGGTGAGAGGCTACCTGCCTTCAGGAGCTGAGGAGACTGATATTAGGGAAAATGACGAAGTGCCACACTGCGTGAGGGGGACGTGAAGTGAGCAAAGGCTTCCCAGTAGGCTGGCATGGTCAGAGAAGGCTTCTGGGAGGAAAGTGGGCCTGGCAGGGAGGAGGGCAGCGGTGGCCAGAATCCCTGTTATGTAGCACTGGCCTGGGAGATGTTGCAGAAGATGTGTCTTTAGGTAGAAACTGCAGTGGGTTCATCATGTGTCAGTCTGACGGCCACTGGCCCTGCGTAAGGAGGGAAGTTCCCCGTCTAGCGTCTGCACTCTGTTACTGTGGTGTTGGCCTGGAGAGAGAACGGCTTGGTAGAGTCAGGTCATAGCTCACTCATGCCTCATCTCGGCTTCCACTACACAACCCCAAAGACCAACATCTGAAAGGCAGACGGAAAGTGATCCTCTACGGCTGAAGTTGGTGGTGGAGGAAGGGTAGCAACGGAGAACAATTGAGCTTATAAAAGGCACAAGCTAAATAAGAAGTAAAACAAGGGGTATTTATTGGGAACGTGCTATGCATCAGGCATTGCAAGGACCATGGGGGAACTAAGTGTGTGAAAGTTAGGTTCCAGGTCCGACATGACTCTATGCTGCCTAATGTGTGACATTTCCCCTCGCTGGGCCTAGTTTCCACACCTGCAAGATGGGACGGTTGGACTCTACAATCTCAGAGATTATTTCCAAACCTCACCTTACCAGCTCACAATCCAGCTGGTAAAAGTAGCTGTAAAATTAAGCAAAAGGATGAATTCATCCAAAAGGATGAATTTAAGCTGTTTCATTCCAGCAGATTAGGAGGGGTTTGTAGTCCCCATTAAACAAAGCCCTAAAACCCATGAGGGAACATAAGACAAGTAGATCTTGTTTTGCAAGATTCAAGGATAGTAACTAAAGCCCATGAGTAATCAGGCATTCTTCAAGTCCCTCAGAGTTCAAGGTCAGACCTCATAGGTCAGGGGCATGAGCTCCTTATCCACATGATGGCCTTGTCCATGATGAGGACCTGGGCAAAGGGACACCCCTACATCTCTGCAAGAAACGGGTTTCAATGTCAGGTTACGCTCTGGAAAAACCATGCCATACTCACCCTGGGAGGGGAAGCCAGGCTTATTGGGTCAAAGGTACACACCTGATCCAAGAGATTGCAGGCCATTGGCTAGGCCTGGACTTAAGTGGCCCAAGCTCCAGGGGATGAACTGAGCCAATCAGATGCCCTCTTGCAGGCAATCTGCAGGGAGAGGCTGAAAGACCTTTGCTCATTGGTGACTGCTCCTCATCAGGTTTGATTGGATGCCCCTCTTCTCCCACCTGTGGCCTTAGTGGGCCAGGTGCAGGATGAGTAAGCTGGGTTGGTGGAGTGGGGAAGAGGGAGACAGATGTCAAGCATAACCTCAGTTCCTGATTTTCTGACTCTCAATCTACTACACCTCTCTCAGATTCCCCCTTCCCTTTTCTATCCTAGAGGTCTCCCTTTTCAACTACTTTGTAATTCCTGTCTCCTAAATCTTATTCCGAAAGGTCTGCGGAATAATTTGGCCATGAACCTTCCACGGTCTCTAACTCCACTTTTTCAGAGAACAATAGCCAATATATTAATTGAGTAGTTACTATTTGCCAGGCAACAAGAAGCATTTTGTCTCATTTCTTCAACATAGCAACTTTTATAGTAGAAGGAACGGAGGAGGGATGATGTAACTTGCCTGGTGGGGGTGGGGGTGGGTGGGCACACAACCAGCCAGTAGGTGATGGTCCAGGCAGGGCTGTGGACCTCAGAGCCCAGGAGCTTAACCACGCCCCTTCATCCCAAACAGGAGGCTCCACCTTCTCTAAGTCCCCAGGGAGCCCCTCTCCTCCAGTTGTAGGAACTTGTTCTTCCTCACTGGTGCATTTATAATGAGGTGTATTTTTCTTTTAAACTGAGACTTCAGAGATGTGTGTGCATTTGTTTGTACAAATCTGATGCCCCAAATGATTCTATGCCATAGAAGAATGATCTTTGTTCATATATCTCATCAGTCAAAAAATATTTTTTGATCTATATGTTTGTCAGTTATCTAGCTAGCTAGCTAGCTCTCCTATTTACCAGATAAGACACTTTAAATGATGATCTAAAGATGAAATATTTTTTTCACATTCTATGAGTTTAATGTGTACAGTGTGATTATTTTTTAATTAAGTTTTAAATTTTAATTCCAGTATAGTTAACATACAGTGTTCTATTAGTTTCAGGTGTACATATAGTGATTCAACAATTCTGTATATTACTAGTGTTCGTCATAAGTGTACTCTTAATCCCCATCACCTATTTCACCCATCCCTCCACCCATTTCCCCATAAAGATGAAATAAATATTTTTAAGTAACTTAAAAATTTTAATGAATTAATGATTCAAAAGTCTGAGATTATTTTTGTCTTTATTTACTTAAAAGATTTATTTATTTATTTGAGTATTTGGGTAAAAATTTGCATATTTACGTATGCAAGTAGGGGGAGGGGCAGAGGGAGAGAAAATCTCAAGCAGATTCCCCACTGAGTGGGGAGCCCATTTCAGGGCTTGATCTCACGACCCTGAGATCATGACCTGAGCCAAAACCAAGAGTTGGACTCTCAACTGACTGAGCCACCTAGGCACCCCATTTTTTGCCCATATTTAATATAAAAGTGAGTATCAATAAATTTCACAGTACTTTCTTCTGGCACCTCAGTGGCTCATTTTGGGACACATACCATATCTTGGATTTTGAATGTTTGTCACGTTTCCTAATTTGTTAGTAATAAAATGATTGTGGGAAATCATGAAGATGCAGTCAACTAAATCTGAATTCCTCCTTCAACTTATTTATTGCCCCAGTAGTTTTTATTTATTTTTAAAAATACTGTCATTTTTATTATTTTTTAAAGATTTTTAAAATTTTATTTGACAGAGAGACAGAGCGCACACGCACACACAAGCAGGGGGAGCGGCAGGCAGAGGGAGAGGGAGAGGGAGAAGCAGGTTTCTCGCTGAGCAAGGAGCCTGATGTGGGGCTCGATTCCAGGACCCCAAGATCATGACCTGAGCTGAAGGCAGACGCTTAACTGACTGAGCCATGCAGTCGCCCCAAAATAGGCACATTTTAAACAGAAATGGGAATATAATTTTAAAACCTGAGACATGCCAGATATATGATACAGACAGAGTGACCGTTCAGGGAAAGTGGTGTCTTGAGAGCCAGAGCATCAGGGGAGGCTTCATAGATGTGGGACCTGAGTCAGGCTTTGAGGCCAAGTGTGATTTGCATGGGAAGGGCCTCAGAAAGGCAGATAACCTGGGGTTCATAAGCGGAAATCAACAAGTGCAGGGTGGAAGTCAGCAAAGGGAAGGAGGAGGCAGAAGGTCCAGAAAGTTAGTAATGTGGAGCTGGTTTGAGCCTGGCCTCCGGAGGCCGACAGACCAGGGTTTGTATCTTGTGGCCACCTCTTATAACTGAGTGACAGCTGTGGACAACTCCAGTGCTCTGAGCTTCCATGTCCTCTATAAAATGGGGAAATAATAGTGCCTACCTTGGTGCCTTGTTAGGAGGATTAGATGAGATCATGTATATGAAGCCCTTTGCACGTCGTTAAGGGCTCACTGAAGTTCAGGTTTTATTTTTTGGTTATTATTGGTGTTTTTGTTGTTTTCCTGGGGATAGGCTATGTGGGACCTGGGAGGAAGATCTGATCAATTTGGACTTCATTCTGTGCCCCACAGGAATGCAGTTAGATTTTGTGTTGGAGCGGAGTGTGCCCCAGACCCTGGGATTCATTCTGGCTTGAGCGACCACGCCAGTAATCCTCATCCTCACAGCTGGAGCCTGGGGAATACTGAGCAGTCTTCTGGATGCTCCAGGAGCAGACGTGCGGTTCCTCTCTCATCCATGTGGAGACACAAATCTGCACGCCCCACCTCTTTTTCTGTTTTGACAATATTGATTATCAAATTTGTTTAGACTTCACTCTTTCCAGAAAGGATTCAAGACAGTTTTTTACATTCTAAAACATACCTGATATAGGAAAATAGGAGTTTACACAAAAGACACTTTATGAGATGATTATCCCTTTTACAAAAGGAGTAACCATAGTTTCTTTAAATAGCAGCTCATCTGGTGCATTCAACACCAGATCTCATTGACAAATTGTGCTTTGCCAGAAACTTTTCTGGAATGCATCTATAGTTATTAGTGTGGTTCACAACATTATTGCCCATGACCACCTTCCCAGGAGTTGACTGATTTTAATCAAGTTTGATACTTGCATAAAGATTATAAGAAGCCCTTGAGTTTATTTTGTCCCATCTCAAGCCAGAATAGGGGCTCTGCTGAATTTTTTGAAGAATTTCTTTAAAGGCTAAAATGGGCAAAGCTCACCAATGGCATTGATTCTGGTGTAGAGATCACCGGACTGCCAGTACATCAGGGAAACCTGCTTGGAGGAGGTGGCAGAGGAGGTTTTCAGAAAAACAATGAAAGATGCCATTTGACTGACACTGAATTGGAGACCATCCCAGGGCAAGGGAGCTATATCGGGAGATGTTGGAGCTGCTCTTCTCCCTTCAGGAGACTGCGGACAGTTGGCCTGTCCCCCAGCCTAGAAAACAATTTTGGTCTGACACAGAGATGAGATGTGAAATGTCCCCTTTCTGCTATACTTTATTTCAGGCCTTATCAAACATACCCTTTCAGCGGGCATGTTGCCATGACAACCTTATAGTCACTGGAGGGCATCTGTAATTGGTAGAAAATGGCATTAATTTAGTTAGTTTTTTTTTTTTTTTTCTGGGAGGAGTTTGAGTTTTAGGCTACTTAAAGTACTCAGATGTAATCTTTTTGCCTGAGCAAACTAATAATCACCTTGTAATTTAATTACTAAGCCAGCACCAGTGAGCTCTTCTTTTGCTCTCGATTGAGTTGTATTTTTCAAATCCCAGCTTCCTGGGCAAGGCCTCGCTCTGGAAGCTGTAGTCATCCAGACGCAGGTTTTAACCTATGCTGGTTTTCGTGAAGCCACCGGGCTGTGGAATGAGCTTCTAGGATCCTTGCGAAATGCAAGCAGGCTCTGAGTGGCCCACCTATCAGCTATGGCAAGCATTCATTTCCACCAAAGAACATTCCAGGTTGTCCGCACCTTCCTACTTTCTCCTTCCACCTGATATATTCCCAATTCTTAGGTATAGAAAACCCCCAGTTATGAAATTACAGGGTTTTTTTTCCTAATTTTTTTTATTTTTTAAAAGTTGTGGTAAAATGCATGTAACATAAAATTTACCGTCTTAACTACTTTTACATGTAAAATTCAGTGGCACTAAGTACATTCACATTGGTGTTTTATGACTACCCATCCACAGAACTCTTCATTTTGCAAAACGGAAACTCTGGACCCATTAAATAAGAACACATTCCCTCTTCCCCCAGCCTCTGGTAACCACCATTCTGCTTTTTGTCTCCATGAATTTAACTACTCTAGAGGACTCATATAAGTGGAATCATACAGTGTTTGTCCTTTTATGACTGGCTTCCTTCTTTTTTTTTTTTAAGATTTTATTTATTTGAGAGAGAGAATGAGAGAGAAAGAGAGCATGAGAAGGGGGGAGGGTCAGAGAGAGAAGCAGACTCCCCGCCGAGCAGGGAGCCTGATGCGGGACTTGATCCCGGGACTCCAGGATCATGACCTGAGCCGAAGGCAGTTGCTTAACCAACTGAGCCACCGAGGTGCCCTATGACTGGCTTATCTCACTTAGTGTGACGTCCTCAAGGTTCATTCATGTTGTAGCCTATGCAGAATTTTCTTCCTTTTTAAAGCTGAATAATATTCCATTGTGTGTATATACTACATTTTGCTTATCCCTTCATATATTGATGGAGAGCTGGATTACTTCCACCTTTTGGCTCTTGTGAGTAACGCTGCTGTGAACATGGGTGTGCAAATATCTCTTTGAGTCCTTGCTTTCAATTCTTTGGGGGTATACACCCAGAAGTGGGATTGCTGGATCTTATGGTCATGCTGTTTTTAGATTTCTTGGGGGGAACCTCCATACTGTTTTTATGGTGGTTGTACCATTTTACTTTCTCATCAGCAGTGCACAAGGGTTCCAATTTCTCCACATTCTTGCCGACATTTATTATTTTTCTGGTTTTTTCTTTTCGATAGTGGCCATCCTAATGGGTGTCAGGTGGTCATAGTTATCTTTTGAAGAATGGGGGCTGTCTAAACCCACCATTTAATAATACATCTGCTAATAGCAGTTATCATAGCTGACATTAATTGAACACATTAGCATGTGGTCGACACTCATATCTTGTATTAAGGCTCTCCTGAGAAACAGAACCAATAGGACGTGTGTGTGTGTGTATACACATGAAGATGTGTATATGTGTGTGTGTATATATATATATATATATATACACACATGAGGGTGATTTTTACTCAGTCTACTAAATCAAATGCTACTTTTTTCTGGGGACACCCTCATAGACACTCCCAGAAATAATGTTTGGCCAGCTCTCTGGGCATCCCATAGCTGAGTTGAGTTGTCACATAAATTTAACCATCCCAGCAGTCTACGTTAGTTACCTCATTTGATTCTTACACTAGCTCTATCATTCTCATTTTACAGATGAAGAAACTGAGACCCAGAGAGTTTATATAATTGGTGATTTGCCCAAGGCCATATAAACAAGTCATTATTACATACCACTGAAGATGGACACTGAAGGAGGATACAGGATTCCTCAACACTGAACAAGATCTGCTTCTGGATGAACAGGACAACCTCTAGTAATGCAGTTCTTTTCTTATGATTCTAAAATTTCGTGCCGTTCCTAGTGATGACAACAAACAACAATGAAGACAATAATGATAATAAATGTGAAAGAGAAAAAAAGGAATATAACCAAATGTTCAGCTATAATCTAAAAAAAACCCCTCAATATTTGAACATTTCATATTCATAGAGAGCTAAATTAGAGGGTGATTATTCATATAATGGAATTATTTGCTTTATAGAAGGATTCACCGAATTATCCTCATCTGTGATGAGTTTTCCCCATTCACTTAAAACAGGAATTAATTTATAACAGTGTGATGTATATATAGCTCCCCCAAAACACAACTACAGCACAGCATGAAGCCAAATCAAGTTGGTAAAATGATTTTGATTACGGGATAATGATAGTGGGGAATATTTGCTCACTACAGCATTTGAGGATTCCAACTGCAAAAGGATTTGTAGACTCAACTATTCAACCACTATCCTTAATCTTGGGGAAATTATGAAGGACCAGAGAAATGCCAAAAGACATGTGGAGAGGATTATTAAGCAAATGGTTTGCAAGCACCCACCAGAAGAAGGAATCACTTAAAGAGGACTTAACAAGATGTAAATAACAAGCCAAGACAAACTGAAATCTTTTCTTGGATTGCTGATGCTAATAGAGAACTAGAATAGGAGAGAGCCATGGGTTTGTTATGCATTTGGCAGTCTCTCCTGACCTTCTCATGAAAAAGAGGCAGAAATGTCCATGGAAGATAACACATGGCTAGATGAGCGTTACTACTGGGCTTTTTGGTTGAGATGATATGTTGTGTGTTGGTAGATTTCTGTCCAGGTAATCAGCACTCAGCAGGTACCTTCCCACTATATCAGTGAGGCATTGCATTCAGCTGTGAATAACAGAGACCCAAATTACAGTGGCTTCAGAAATGATAGGAATTGTCTCTCACATAAAAAAAAAAAAGAAAAAGTTGGTACAGCCACTTTGGAAGACAGTTTGGCAGCTTCTTCCAGAACTAAACATACCCTTCCCGAAACATACCCTTCCCATGTGATCCAGCAATCACGTTCCTTGGTATTTACCCAAACGAACTGAAAACTTATGTCCACACAAAAGCCCGCACACGGATGTTTATAGCAGCTTTATTCATAATTGGGAAAACCTGGGGCCACCAGGATGGCCTTCAGTAGGTGAATGGATAAATAAACTGTAGTTCATCCAGGCAATGGATGATCATTCAGCACCAAAATGAAACGAGCTATCAGGCCACAGAAAGATATGGAGAAAGCTTAAATATATATTGCTAGGTGAAAAAAAGCCAACCAGAAAAGGCAGGATGATTCCAACTATATGACATTCTGGAAAAGGTAAAACTATAGCAAAACAGTAGAAAGACCAATGGTTGCTAAGCATTCTAGGGGAGGGAACGAGGGATGAGTGGATGTAACATGGGGGCTCTTAGGGCGGTGAAACTACTCTATATGGTAACTACAATGGTGGATACAAGTCATTATATGTATGTCAAAACCTATAGAATGTCCAACATCAAGAGTGAACTCTAATGTAAACTGTGGATTTTAGTTAATAATAATATATCAATATCGGCTCAACAACTGTAATACATGTACCCCACTAATGCAAGATGTTAATAATAAGGGAAACTCTGGGGGAGGAGGGGAGGGCAGATATGGGAATGCTGTACTTCCCGCTCAGTTTTTCTGTAAACCCAAAACTACTCAAAAAGGAAAGCCGATTCATTCTTTTTATTTTTTTTTAAAGATTTTATTTATTTATTTGACAGAGAGACAATGACAAAGGGAACACAAGCAGGGGGAGCGGGAGAGGGAGAAGCAGGCTTCCTGCTGAGCAGGGAGCCCGATGCGGGGCTCGATCCCAGATGCCTGGGACTCAGGCACCCCAAGTTGATTTATTCTTAAAAAGAAAAAAAGCAAGGGGTGCCTGTGTGGCTCAGTCATTAAGCGTCTGACTTCAGCTCAGGTCATGATCCTAGGGTTCTGGGATTGAGCCCCGCGTTGGGCTCCTTGCTCAAGGGGGAAGCCTGCTTCTCCCTCTCCCTCTCCCCCCGCCCCCGCTTTTGTTCCCTCTCTCGCTGTGTCTCTCTCTGTCAAATAAATAAATAAATAAATAAAATCTTTTTTTTTTTTAAGAAGTATTTCTTGGAGAGATAGATATACTAAAGTATTTATGGGTGGAAAGAATATAACCTCTGGGCTTTGCTTTAAAATAATCTAGGGGTGCCTGGGTGGCTCAGTTGGTTGAGCGTCCAACTTTTGATTTCAGCTCAGGTCATGATCTCAGAGTCGTGAGATCAAGCCCCGCTTCGAGCTCCATGCTGGGTGTGGAGCCTGCTTGAGATTCTCTCCCTCCCTCTCCCTCTGTCCTCCCCACCTCCACCCCTCTGCTCGCACGCTCTCTCTCTAAAAAAAAAAAAATAAATGAATAAAATTAAAAAATAAAATAACCTAGGAAAAGAAAAAAAACCACGAGAATTGGAAGGATTGATGAAACGAGAATAGTGAAATGTTGATAGCAACCAACCATGTGCAGGATACATGGCAGTTCTTATATGATTTCTCTGCTTTGGGAGACAGTTGTATTTGTTATTATAAAAAGTAAGAAAAGTATATATTTCTGTCTACTTTCATTGGCTACCCCTATTTGTAAGAGAGACTGGGCAATGGATTTTTACCTGGGCATTTGTCACACTCAACATACGGAGTCCTTCTGGTGAGGGAGAAGGGAAGCATGGATACTTGGTCGGCGACCAGCACGTTCTGTCATATCCACCAACAGTAAACTATTGAAAACCACTCTTCTGGCAGAGCCTTCGAATCAGATGGCTCCCTGGTCACCAAGCCACATTTTCCTCCTGTTACTGTCAGGATAGCCTATGGGTTAGACTCGCCAGTCGTCTTAATCATGTTCTCGTTCTTATCACCTGGAATGTTCTTCCCTGAGCCATTGTGCTTTTTTTTTTTTTCCTTCCCTCCACCCATTCACAGAGTTTCTAATTCCCATCCTTTAGGACTCAACTCACAAGCCGTATCCTGAAGAAGCTGTTAACAGGCTGCCTTTCCCCCATCCCCGCAACGTGGGTTAAATGCCCTTCTGGGTTCCCACATCTCTATGCTTACCTCTTCTGTAAAACCCATATCTGTGACATATAATCTTATTTATCTCCTTCCACCATTAAACTAGAAAGTAAACATAGGACATGTGCTATGTCTTATTTGCCTTAGGATCACCAGCACCTATCAAAGCATCTGCTCCACGGTACAGAATGGAACTCGTGAACTGGATTACAAAAGCTATCCTTGTAATGGTAGTATCGACAATCGTAGCAACCAGACTTACTCCATGCATGATTTCCATTAGTGGTCACAGGATCCTTACAAGGTGGGTGTGCTAGTCCCATTTTATAAAGAGGAAAGCAAGGCTTGGAGAAGTTATATTAACTTCTGAGGTTTCCAGGGGGTGGAGCCTGGCTTTGAGCTCAGGACTGGCTGCCTCCAGAGGCGAGCACAGAACCTCCCTCCTGTAGGGTCGCTGTGCCATTCATTCCTGCAGCGTCTGCATGGGTGCAGCGCCTCCCGGGGAGTGACACCACCAAGTGCAAGATTGCGGGCCTGAGGCCAATTAGTCCGTTGGTTCCTCCTCATCCCTTAGGCACCTGCTTCCTGAAGGAAAGGAGACAGAAACCAAGGAGGCATGCATCCCACGCATCTCTCGCTCTGAGCACCTGTGTTGGACAACAGCAGCAATGGGAAAAAAGGCAAAGGGGGCTAGCTGGTTTCACGCTGTTTTGCTCCTTCCCATCTTCAGCCTGATAGGCTGTTTCTTGCCCCTGCTTCTTGTGCTCTGGTTCACGTGGTTTCCTTTTCCTGCAATGCCATCCCCACTCCACTTCCAGCCCTTCTGTTCATCTTTCACTTAGCTGTCATTCTCCAGGAAGGCTGGGTGGGTTCCTTGCTCTGGGCTCCCTAAAATACCCTGTTCATAGCTCTGTTTTGCAGTTGTATCACTGCTTTCTAATGATCTTCTCTGGTCCTCCTCCCACCCCAGGTTACAAGTCTTAAGGCTATATGTTTGCTTTATTCTCCTTTGTAGGCCCAGTACCCTGCCTCATGTTGCCCAGAAGATATGTAGATGCTCAATAAATGATGGTATTTCTTTTTTTTTAAGATTTATTTATTTATTAGAGAGAGCGAGAGAGCACAAGTGGGACGGGCAGAGAGAGAGGGAAAGAATCCCAAGCAAACTCCCTGATGAGCTCGGAGCTCGACACGGGGCTCCATCTCACCACCCTGAGATCATGACCTGAGCCAAAACCAAGAGTCAGACGCTTAACTAACTGCGCCACCCAGGCACCCTGTATAAATCATGATATCTCACTTTGATCCAGCACTTACCAGGTGCCAGGCGACATGCTAAGAGCACTACTTGCATTATGTCATTTAATTTTCACAACTCAAGGATCAAGGCACTAATATTAAGTCCACTTTACAGATGAGGAAACTGAGCCTTGAAAAAGTTAAATTATTTGCCCAAAGTAACCCAGATAGTAAGTTCTAGAGCTAGGATTCAACCTCCAGGCATTAGGACTCCATACTCTGAAACACTACAGGATACTCCCTCCTCCAAATACTTGGGGAATTTAAGAATAAATGCTTTTCATGAGCTATATGTGTACTTTCAAAAATTAAACATTTTCCGGGGGTGAAAAAAAAAAAAAAAGGGTGGAATCAAGCCCAGAGGTTCAGACTTGGAAACAAATGTCTTCTCTTTTGATCCAGAAATATTCATTGCACTGGATTTATTGTGAGCTCGGCACTGTGTTAATAGCTGTGGGGAAGCAAAGCTAAAAGAGTAGAGGGTTGTTTCTGGCTCTCAGGGCCTTGCTAGTGTGGCTGGGGGGTGGACACAGCAGAGAGAACAGCCTGAGGCAGGCGGAGTCTGGGGAGCGGGGTGGGCAGTCCCAGATGCCGAGAGAAGACCCCAGAGGGCCTGGGGCGGGCGGTGGCCTGGACGGGGACCACAGAGCACAGTGGTCTTGGACAAGAGCAGGCCCTCCTGGACTTTTCTCTGGGTCTTGTCCTAAGCCCCCACAGAGCTGGCCTAGAAGGCACTTCCCATGTGATCCTGAATTTCTGCATCAGTGCCCTCCATCTTTGTTTCTCTAGCTAAGAATAGAAGTTGGGGTTCCCCGACTGGGCCAGGGCAGGAAGAGAGGCTATTTTCCAAGCCCCAAAGAACCACTTCTGTTGCCCCGTGTCCCCATGACCTTCTGTGGCGTTTGGAGAAAGGCAGCTATGTGAGTGTCCCCATAATGGAGCCTTGAGGGCTGCTGGCTTTTGAAAACCCTCACCTCTCCATTCTCTCCCTGGGGAAGCCAGGGGATAATTGGGTATTATGTGCAGCCTCTAAGACACAGGGCCCTTTCACCATGGTTGTCCCCTGGGAGTGGCCGTATTTGTGTCGACTGCAATTTTCCCTGGGCAGGTTAAAGGAGCAATCAGGCCCAGTGCTGCCTTTTCCTGAGCTGGGAATCGTGCCTGGGTTTGGGGACTGTGGTAACATTCACAGCGATGCAAAGCTGGTAACTGTGGAGGCCGTGACAATGACCACAGAGTGTAATCTTAGCACGACGCTACTGTCTTCTTCCTTTGGGGGAGGCTGTGCACAGAGCTAATGCGGCTGCCTGTTGACATTGCCCTCTCCTCTTGTGAAGTGGAGCGAACTTGACCGTGGCTTCCCCCCGTCAGCTACCTGGCTCCTCTCCTCCTTCCTCCAGACTTCCAGCTGCCTTGGTCTTTCACTCATCCCTCCTTTCTCAGAAGCTACTCTGGGGAAGAGCGTGGTCACCAGCATTTATAGCCATGGAGAGAAGAAAGAGTTCTGAGAAGGGATCAGGGGGCCGCGATTCTTACGCTGGCTTGGCTACCATCTGGCTTTGTGACCTTGGGCAAGTTACGTGCCCCCTCTCTGGTTCTGCCTCCTCATGAATAAGGCCATGGGGCGAGAGCAGGGAGGGTCTAGATCCATGGGTCTCACCCCTGGTTATACACTGGGGTCATCTAGGGCTGCTTTTTCAAAATATCGGTGGCCAGGAGCCACCCCACATCAGTGTATTTTGGGGGCAGAGCCAAGGCATCCATGTATTTCAAAAGCTCCCGGGGTGGGGGGCGGGTCCCTAAAGTAAGGCCAGGCTGGAGAACCTCCGATTTGATGACTTCTAAGATTGTGATTATAAATGATTCTTATAGATCCCTGGATTAGCCTGATGAGTAATATTGGCATTTTATGTCTTATTCCTACTGGTGGAGTTAAATACTGATTTCCTTTGTATGCATAGAGAAAGGTAGTATCATTTTTGTGCATCCAAAAAGCGTGATGTTGCCAGAGTGGTTCTTTCAGCGTGGCTCTGACAACCATCTGCCTCAAAATTCCCAGTCGGCATCACGGGCGAGGAGAAAGGCATTCAGCATGTTCCCCAAGAGTCAGGGTTCTCCAGGCATAGAAGGATGAAACCTAATCACACGCACAGGGAGCCCTCGTACAGACATCTTCAGTCACCTGGTATTAATTAGCAGGTGATTCTTATATCATTTGACAAGAAAGAGAGCAGGTAGGTGTTGCTGGTGAATGTGGGGTGGTGGTGAATGTGGGTGAGGTTCAGGGTGTAATTCATTGTCCTGGGTGAGCTGGCCAGCTCTAAGCAGCTGGAAAAAAGGTCCTCATATCTCAAAACTGCAAAATCTAGAAGTTCATGGAAGGGGTATTAGGATGGCACCAAAGACACCTTCTGCTTATTTGTTTCTCTAATGTCTGGCTCTGGGTCTAGGCTCCTATCAAGGAACCTCTGATTTGTTTTCTTGTTGTTTCTGAATTCAATAGACACCTAGGGAACTTGTACCCCAGCGTTGCATGATGAGTTATGAGGGGCATGCCGATAGGTACCCTGAGGTCTAAGTCACACAGTTTGACTCTCAGACTCCTATCGTCTCTGATCCTTTGATTGTTTTCTGTGGATTTCTCTCTTTCCCCAGTGGGATTATCAGCTCTGTGAGGGCATGAATCTTATCTATTGCTTTGCATGTCCTAATCAGTGCCAAGTCCGGGAGTGGGCACATGGTGATGTTGGTTACATGCTTCTTTGTTTGACTTCACTATAGCTCTCAAATGGGAGTCCATGTTCTGGGCAGGATCATCTGAAGCTCCTAAGATGAACATTCACCCATTCTGAAAATATGTACTGAGTCCCTAATATGTATTGGGCACCTGCTATGGGCTGAATATCTGTGTCCCCCACCCCCCAGCCTCCCTGAATTCATATACTGAAGCCCTAACCTTTAACGTAATGTTATGTGGAGATGGGTCCTTTAAATAGGGTTAGATGAGGTCATGAGGGTGGGACGCTCATGATGGGATTGATGCCCTAGTAGGAAGAGATGCCAGAGAGCTAGCACCTTCTCTCTCTCTCTCTCTATCCTCCCCACCGCCTCCCTGCAGCAAGTTCACGTAGAGGAGCTCATGTGAACACACAAACCAAGAGAAGAGGTCTTAGAATGAAACCTACTTTGCTGGCACCTTGGTTTTGGACTTCCAGCCCCCTGAACTGTAGGAATGTAGCTTTCTGTCATTCAGGCCCTCAGCCTGTGGTATTTCTTTTGCTAAGGCAGCCAGAGCTGATGAAGAAGCCACCCTATAACCTTCAGAGAAAGGGATGGACTTTTGGTTGCTTCCTTCAGCTGAGCAGTCAGATAATCCAGTCTTCTCAGGCTCTGGGATTGTAGCGTGTAGTCCTTTGCTTCTTCTTGAAGCCTAGTGTTGCTCGGGGTAGAAGAGGCAGGCCCTCAGTAAACATTTCTGAATGACTGGTGGAATAAATTTAAGTGTTTACCGAGAGCTTATTACTAAATCCTCAGTCTTGTGCCATGCGCCGTGAGACAGATAGGAACAAGAGCAGATGAGGTCCTTAGGGAATTTGACACCTCATGGGGGTTCTGGCAGGCACTCCCAAGCACCAGAGGGGTCGCCGAGGCCTGGCTGCCCCCTACTCAAGCCATTGCTGTAGCGACTGGTTCTAAAGGGCTCTGACCAGCCTCCTATGGCACCAACTTAGCAGTGGGTCGCCTCAGTCACCTACCCACACCCAGTACCAGCCCTGGATCCAGGCAAGCGGGACCCACGCCTCTGACCCAAGCTTCAGGGTTTGCCTATCCCTGCTCACTCCTTCCATGAAGCTTTTGTAGTACTCCTAAACCTGGACTACAGCCCCGTGGGCCTGGGGTTTGATTTCTCCCCTGGTACATACATGTACAAACACACACACACACACAACACGCCCATCACACTCACATCTACACACACTGACACATAAATACACACTCATACACAGATAAACATACATACACATAAATACACACATCTACACACACATCTACACACATACAAGACACTCATGTACACACACTCGCAAACATACTCATAATACTAATGCACACACACTCACACATAAACACACACTCACACATAAATACACACATGTACTCACATACGCACCCACATACACTCATACACACATCCACACATTCACATCTATACACACCCACTCACACATTAAACACACACTCACACACTCATACACACTCACACATAAACGCGCTCACACACACATACACACACACCATGCAAGAGGTCAACTAAATATCCCAAGGCTCCAGGACTCAAGCCTATGGGCCCATCTCTGGCTGGTTCCAACCAGTCTTCTGGGATGACCCTTCCTATCTCCTGCAAAGACTTTCCAGACCCTTGCTCTCCATGCCAATGGGCCCTTCTGAGGGATGTGGTGACGTCATGCCCTCCCAGCTAAGGCCGAAGCCTTGCTGAATCGGGGATGGACATTCCTCGTGGAGGCTGTTCCACTCTCTTCAGTCTCCCCACAAGCTTCCCACCTTCCTCCCTTTGAGGGCAGGGAACGGAGGGTCGACAAAGAGATTACCCTTTGGGATGCCGAGATTAGGGCCTTGGGAGTTCAGGGAGGGCATGGTTGGAAGACACGCTGTTCCATTGACATTATAAAAGTTAGAAGGACACATTGAACATGCATGTCCAGGAAATGAATTTACCTCGACCTTCTCCTGTATACCCTGAGTAAGATGTAAATTTGTGGTCATGTCAATGAGGCACTTCAACAACCTTCGGGAGAGTCACCGTAAGCCCGTGTTCACAGGTGGCTCCAGGTGTGAGGCTTCATTATGAATAAGGACGGGATCCACGTTAAATAGATGGTGTTAGGCCACGGCAGAGGCAAGAAGGTCTACATCGTTTCAATGCAACCAGGTTCCAAGGAGTCATGACATTATGAGTAATAACAGTGTTGCTACCTTTTCCCTACAATTATGATTAGTCCGGACTGAACAAGAAGAGACAGTTCATGGTCCTGAACAGGAAGGGGTGGTGCCTGGACACTACAAAAGATCTTCGCACTTATGGATAGGACAATAAACAAACATGTAAGTACCCATTCTCTGCCCATTATTCTAAATTCTCATTAACAAGTCACTATTTCTCTTAGGCCTGTAAAATTTGTAATAGATTTTCAAATCAAACTGTTTATATAGTTGGGGCCCTACAAAAAATATGTCCAAGGCACTGTATAGCCTTAGGACAGCCCTGCTCATACCTCTCATTTCTTTTTTTTTTTTTAAGACTTTATTTATATATTTGAGAGAGAGAGAGCACTTGCACCCACGAGCTGGAGGGAAAGGGAGAGAGAATCTGAAGCAGACTCCATGCTGAGTGCAGAGCCCGATGGAGGGCTCGATCCCATGACTACGAGATGGGGACTTGAGCCGAAACCAAGAGGATGCTCAACCGACTGAGCCACCCAGGCGCCCCCATACGTCTCATTTCTTGTTCTAAGATTGCTCGGACATAACCACATGGGGCTCATGGGAGTCCACTCAGTCATGCGTGCAGTGCATACCCAGTTGGGAAGCACAGGCAAGTTAGCGTCTACTCGATGGGACAGAAATGACCAATGGTAGCTGGGAACCATTAAATAAATGCTTTCCTCTTTCTTTACCCAGAGAGATGATCCCAGACACGTTGCATGTGGCTTCTGAAGTGGACTCGTGGGGCCAGGCAACTAATCACCCACAAAAGTGAGCAGATCCATAATGCAGCTTTATGTTGACTCTCTCTTGCTCTGCTTTTCTCCCTGGTCCCTCACTTTTACTTCCTGGGACCCCATTCTCTAATAAGATACTTGTATATAAGCCCTGTCTCAGGCTCTGCTTTCTGGGAATCCAGACTGAAACAGGCAGACTGAAATTTATGCACACAAACAAATAGAACAGAAGATAAAGAAGCATATCACAAGTGCTTAACTCTTTGTTTTAAACTGTATAACAATGATTTTCAACTTGGAGGTAGTAAATCAAACTCATCCAGGGCACTGTGGTGAAACACACTTTGCCCTCCCCCTCCATGTGACTCAAGCCTCCTAGGGACCAGGGACCTATCCTTTCTATGCGACTGTGTGAGACAGCACTTTCTGGGGCAGATTTCCAGTAGAATGGGGGTATTTTCCTTTTTTCTTTTTTAAGATTTATTTATTTATTTTAGCAAGAGCACAAGTTGGGGGAGGGGTAGATGGAGAGAGAGAGAGAGACTCCTCAAGCAGACTCACCACTGAGCTCAGAGTCAGGACCCTGAGACCATGACCTGAGCCGAAATCAAGAGTCAGCTGCTTAACCGAATGAGCCACCCAGGTGCCCCAGAATGAGGAGCATTTTCTGATGTGGGGGAGTCAATTTTATGAAAGTGTGCCAGGAAAAAATTTAGGGACCACTACTATGTAATATGGGATTTTAGAAAACGTAGAGATTTGTCATAATAATAACCACACATTGGGAGGTAAAAAATAAAGGTTTTATACAAGAGATAGTGTTTATATCAGTGCTCTAGAGCTGCCGTAGCAAAGGATCACAGACGAAATGGCTTAAACAACCGAAATTTATTTCCTTGCCATTCTGGAGGCTGGAAGTCCAAGGCCAAGGTGTCAGCAGGGTTGGTTTCTTCTGAGGCCTCTCCCTTTGGCTTGGAGATGGTCATCTTCTTCCTATGTCTTCCCTCTGTGGGTGTCTATGTCCTCATCTCCTTCCAAGGACACCAGTCAGATGGAGAGGATCCATCCCAATGGCCTCATTTTAGCTTAAGCACCTCCTTAATGGCTCTTTCTCCAAATACAGTCACATTCCAAGGTCCTGGGGGGTTAGGACTTCAGCATATGGATGGGGCAGGGGAGAGGGGGACACATTACAGCCATAACAGGGTTTGAAGGGCCTTGAAAGGTGAGCTGCACTGTGGTGTTTTCAGGTGTCCTCCAGGAGATTAAACTTCTTTTTCTTTCTTCTTTGGTGAAAAAAGTGCAGAGAATCACCCTGATCGACCTTAGGAGAATGAGTCACTTCTGAGACAAGCAAAGTGCCCCGTGTCCCCAGTTAGATCTTTGCGTTGTGACCCATCTGGACCCCTTTTGAGGTATTCATACACTATTTCTCAAGTGTGGATAAACCATACTTTTACATGTAAGAATCCAGAGGAGAAGTTAGCGGCTGAGTGGCATGGTCCCCTGAAGACAATCCAGTGTGCCAGGGGATGTCATCGCAACCTGACTCTACAAAGTTGAATTGCACTGTGGTCCTAGAATATGTAAAAGGAAGAAAGAATGATGGGTTGGAGGGAGCTCAAGACCAGGCCAGGAGAGGGGCGCCTGGGTGGCTCAGATGGTTAAGCATCTGCCTTCGGCTCAGGTCATGATCTCGGGGTCCTGGGATCGAGTCCCGCATCGGGCTCCCTGCTCCTTGGGAGCCTGTTTCTCCCTCTGCCTTTCTCTCTCGCTCTGTCTCTCATGAATTTAAAAAAAAAAAAAAAAGACCAGGCCAGGAGAAGTATCTGGAATAGAAGATCCAGCCTGACATTTACCACTCCACCCAGGGTCGTGAGCTGAGCTGCCTCTCAGTAATCCCCTGGGAGCTCTGGGGTAGGCGGCCAGGGCTTGAGCACTGTTCTCTGGGCACCTGTTGGGGCATGCTGATATACCTAGGGCTACAGGGAAGAGGGAAGCCAACACCCTACTGCCAGGGCCAACACGGCCACATGTCCACATTCTCCCACCTTAACAGCAATGATTGCATCCTCACTGGGGCATATGCCCTCGGGCCCTCCTGCCCCCCCTCCTCCCTCCTCCTTGTCCCAGTCAACTTCCTCATTGTAGCCAAAGCCTGACACGTGACAGGACCAACATGCAGGAAGAATGGGGACATTTTCATCTGCGAGGGAGATGTTGTGCTTCTGCTATAAAGAAGCCCTGCCTCCCATCAGACCCAGCTCTGACAGCCTTTTGTCTGCTGCTTACACTTCTGCCAAGCTTTTGCTGCGTCCTGCTGGGCCTGGTGAACAAATCTGGGCCCACTTTACTATTTCTGACCAATAGAGAACGAGCTGATTGCCAGTAAGGAGGGTGATGGCTCCTTGTCAATGGTGGGAGTGACAGAGGCAGAAAATTCTCCAGCTGGGCAGTTTGGACTGATGCAGAGCATCACACTGGACGAGCGGCAGGTGCTCCAGATGGCCAGCCTGGAGTCTGCGTCCGTTGCCAGCTTCTGTTTATGTCCCACGGTCCATACTATCCGCATCAGGGGCAGGCCGAGTGCTCAGGCTCTCCTGGAAACACCGCAGAAGGCTTCTTAATGGAGGTGGCATTTTAAGAAATGTTTCACGTAAAATGGAGATCAAATGAGACAACTTTATGGTGGGAAGTGTTGCAGGCCAAAGGGAATTAAATGATATAACGTCTATTGACAGCCTCTGATTGTGTCAGTTAGGGACCCAATATTCTAGAAAGTAAGAATGCGTTTATAAAAACAGGCTATTGGAAATGAGGACTCACCCAGAAAATCTAGATTGTGTAGAACTCTAGGAACTCCTAGAAATCACTAGTTGGTTAAAATGTCGAGTGCCATGTGATTTCTTTACACGGAGTTCAAGGACAGGCAAAAGTAATTGAGGTGAGAAAAGTCAGAAATAGTGGTTACCTATGGGAGGGTTTGACCAGGAGGGGGTGGGAAGAAACCTTCAGAAACCCAACATCTTGGGCGCCTGGGTGGCTCGTTGGTTAAGCAACTGCCTTCGGCTCAGGTTGTGATCCTGGAGTCCCGGGATCGAGTCCCACATTGGCCTCCCTGCTCAGTGGGGAGTCTGCTTCTCCCTCTGACCCTCTTCCCTCTTGTGCTCTCTCTCACTCTCTCTCTCTCAAATAAATAAATAAAATCTTAAAAAAAAAAAAAAGAAACCCAATATCTTGATTTGGGTGGTAGTTACATATGTGAAAATTCTTTGATATATATATATATTCTTGTATATATGTGTATATATATATAATGTGTATATATATGTACACACACACTTAAGGCTAGTGCCCTCATGTATGTGTGATAAACCTCAATACAAAAGTTAAAAATTTTTTCCAGGGCCTACTGTATGCCGGGTCCTGTTCTAGGCGCTCAGGATACGCGTGCTTGTAACAGACAGGTAGCCAGGCAATTATAACATGGTGTACTAAGAGTGGTTGCTTATCCATATCCATTTTCTCCTTCAGGAGTAACAGAATCCTGAGGTTTAGCTGGAAACACTGCTACCTGGGATAGAAGTTACACCGCCCTGGCTTCTTTATCTGTGTGCGGGCCCCAGATTGGCTTCTGGCCAACGTGACAGGAGCGGTGATGTGTGTGGGGTACCCAGGAAGACTGCTTAAAGGGAAGGGGGCCCTTCTGGTACCTTGGCCCGTTCTGGTGTCTGCAGTGTGGACCCGAAGCCTGCATTTCCAGCTGCCATTTTGGACAGGTGGTGACCTCCAGGGTGAAAATCATGCAGGGAGGATGTTGGAGTAGAAAGAGGAGGAAAGGAATGCGTGATTTCGTGGAGTTGCCGTGCCAGCACAAGACGCCTGCCCTCAGACAGTTTTCTCTGTGAGTAAACTTGTGTGTGTTTAAGTCACTGTGTCTCAGGTCTCTGTGACTCACAACCCACCTAATCACAAGTTAAGATCAAGGTAAACACAGGGTGCCATGGGAGAAATGGAAGGCTCTAGATGAGCAGGATGGCAGGCTGTCATCGGAGACAATGTCTTGGACAAGGTGCCACTTGAGCAGAGTCTTGAAGGACGTGAAAACTTAGCTGAGAGGTATAATCAATCTTTGAAAATGCTTCCATGGGAGCCCCATCCGGGGAGGGAAATCTATCCAGGGTTATTCAAATCCAGTTAAAGAGACATTCTCCTGCCTTCAAGGAGCTGGTAATCTGCTCTGCCTCTTGGAAAACTGGCAAATAGCACTGTCTCATTTTTAGTGGTTATTTGGATATTTTCTGATACAATGAATAAGTGAAACTTTATTTTTTATTTGATTTGGAATATACCCCCAACTACAATGAAAGCTCTATTTTATGCTCGAAGGTAATTTTTCTTTTCTTTTTTTTTTTTTGTAAACTCAAAACTTTATGGTGAAAGACATGCGAGACCTCTATTCTAGAAATTTTAAACCATTGCTGAGCTATATTAAAGGAAACCTAAATACATTGAGCTGCTCATTGTTGTTAAGATATCCATTTCCCTCAAATTGAGACCTTTCTTCATCTACTAATGTGACCATCTCATGCTATAATTTTCCTCTAAGTGGTACATTAGGTGCACTCCACAAATTGATAGGTTTTGTTTTCATTTTCATTCCACTTCTTTTTTTTTAAGATTTATTTATTTATTTTAGAGAGAGAGAGAGAGCAGGAGGGGCAGAGGGAGAGGGTGAGAGAGGGACAATCCCACGTAGACTCTGCACTAAGCATGGAGTCTGATATGGGGCTCGATCTCACGACCCTGAGATCATAACCTGAGCTGAAACCAAGAGTCAGATGCTTAACCAACTGAGCCACCCAGGTGCTCCTTCAATCACTCAAATTTATTCCTAATTCTCATGTGATTTCTTTGACTCCTCGGTTACTTGAACATGGGGTGTGCAATATATAGATACTTGGGGCTTGTCCAGATATCTTTCTGTTGTCTATTTCTGATATAATCCTTTTATGGTCTAAGATCATACTTTCTGTGATTTTAATTCTTTTAAATCAGTTGAAGTTTGTTTTATGGAATATCTTGGTAAATATTCCACGTGTACTTTGTAAAGAATGTGCATTTGGATGTCATTGTTTGGAGTGCTCTAGAAACTCAATTAGGTCAAGATGGTTGATAGTGTTACACAGGTCCACTAAATCTTTACTGATTCTCTTCTTATGTGTTCTATTGATTAGCAACACCATGTGCTAAGGGATGGGGCTGGGGTGCCAGAAAGATTTTTCTGTGTCTTTTCTCTACCCTCAGTTTTCCCGTGTGCCCACTCCACAGAGGGAGCCTCTTCCTTCCCATTGTCTTGCCTCTCCCCCAGTGCAGACTGCTGTTGCTTGTTCCGTGGTGCTTGCCAGCCTGGTGGTGGGTGTGGGAGGGTGAGACTGGGGTTCTCTGTTGTCTGGACTCAGCCCCAGCCTTGGGCAGGCACTGGTCTCGGTGTTGTGCAGGTGGGGCTTTCCCAGTAATCTTACCCTTCCCCCAGTAACAGGGGACCCTAATGGTTAGGCCCAGGACTGCATCTTGTCCCTCTTCTGGGAGTGGAGACTTTGGTCTTTTTCTTTCCTCCAGTTGGGGTGTGTCTTCACTTATTCTCTAGAGGCCACAGGTCTGCTGCCCTTCCCCCAGTGGCTTAATGCCTGTCCTTGCGAGAAAGATAGGAGTGTGGTCTCATGCCCTTCCTAAAGCCATGTCCACTCCTTTCTTCCAGCTCTCAGCCATGGAGGAAGGTTTTCTCTGGTCTCCTACCTTGCCCCAAATCTTTCCCGAGTGCCTGGTGGAGGTTTACAGAGAAGAGCTTCTGAGCGGTGTGGTAGCTTCCTGACGTCTGCAGCTCGGGGGGGGATCTGTGGTCTTGTGCTAGCCGCACGTGGCCTTTGTGATTCTTCCACCACTTTAGCTGGATGCTCCTTCTTGACTTGTACGGTGGCCCGGTCTTCCTCCGGCACTCTGTGCAGGTGAGCTGGTGCCCATGTCCTGTCTAGCCTCGGAGGAGCCTGTCTTGCCCTAGATTTCATGTTAATTCTTGTGACATGGGTTTTTTTTCCGATGGGTTCAAGAAAAGTCATGATTTTGTAGATTTTCTGTTTTTTTTCTTCCTTGTTGTTAAGGCAGAGGAGACACTCTTTTAGTTTTCTACATTCTAGGTGGAAGGCAGAAGTCAAAGTATATTTTTAGATGATTCACTTTTATCCTGAATCACTTTGGGTTCTTTTCAAAAACTGTCCGTATTTATCCTTCATGGATGAAAACTTATTACCATCAAAATGATTCTCAAAATGTGCCTCAAGATCTGTGGGACATTCCCAAAGCACAATTCCAAACATGTGTTCAGTAATGAGCACCAGGTGATAACTGCTTCGTTTCTCAAGATGAGTACTCCCAGCGAGGACACTCCTTTGAATGTTTCAGCTCTTCTTCTTCTTCTTTTTTTTTTTTTTAATTTATTCATTTAAGTAGTCTCTACACCCAGCGTGGGGCTCGAACTCACTATCCAGAGATCAAGAGTCACAAGCTCTTCTCACTGAGCCAGCCAGGTGCCCTGAATGTTCCAGTTCCAATGGTTCTTTACAACCTCATTACTGCCTGGTTATAGGAAACCTGAAACATCTCATCCCCTAGATCTCAGGAAAATTAATTAACTTCTCCAAACCTCAGTTTCCTCGTCTGTAAAAATGGCGATAATAATTGTTTCCATATCACAGGATTATAGTGAGTGTATAAAGAACTGAGCACAGTCTAATAAGACGTGCTGAGCAAATGTTACATTTACTGTTACGTGACGCTAAAAATAAGTATTTATCGTTTTACTTAAGAGAGAACGACCATACATTATGTTGCCATTGTAAAATCATTAATAACACCCCCTTTCCAAAGCGTCCTGGTTTGGACAATAAATTGAGTATCACCCTCCCGAGATCACACAGCTGGTGAGTTGGGATAGTCAGGATTTGAGCACAGGTCATCTGAGTCAGGACTGTGGGAACCACAAGGTTAAAAGCGAGAAGACTCTCTAGGGCAGAAGCCAGGAATTCTTTTTTTCTCCAGCCTTCTGCACAGGCGTCATTCCAGGATGTTCCCCAGACCAGGAATAAAGCATCCAGTATACTCTGCGTGCAGAAGGCCTCCCTCTCTCCTTATCGACTTCCTGTCTTACCCTGTGTTGTTTGGGTTTATTTCTCGTTCCTTGCGCTTTCTAATCTGCATAGCCCTTATTTTGATCCTTTTACAATATTCTCATTCTAGGATTTCACAGTTGGCATTTAAGGGCAATTTTGCTTCAGTTCAGAGAAGCTCCCTTGAACTTTATAACATTAACAACAACAACAACAACAAAAAACCCAGTTAAGATCTGCATTTTAGCCTAGAAACTTCAGATCAATGTAGGGGCTCCAGGAAACCAGGCAGGGGTTCCTCTGCGGGAGTGACAAAAGGCGGGTGGTTGACCTCTCTGGTGTGGCTTTCTCAGTGTCCTCTCCCCTTTGTCTTGGGAACAGAGGGGGGATCTTACCCTGCAAAGGCACATCCCTCCTCTGTCAGGAATGGAGCTGTGACTCAGACCTGGTCCATCAGTGACTGCAGGACCTAGCCGAGGGCCTAGGGACACCACCTGAGCCAGTAGAATTCATTCCAGGGCTTTCCTTAAGGTGTTGGGATCGAGACGTTCTCTTTCATCCGGGGTGGTCAAGTGGCCCGTGGGGGTGGGGGTGGGAGGGCGGGGAGTGGAAGCTTGGAGCTGCTGGTGTCCTCTTCGCTGCTTCATGGAGATTTGGAAGCCAGATGCCACCACAGAGGAAATGAGAGCCGAAGGGGGAGAGAGATTCCTGATGAGGTACGGTCCTGCCCCCTTGTCACTGGAAGAGTCCAGATTACTACAAGTCATTCTCTAGGGACCTTAGTGACAGTAGAGTAATGACAGGCATAACAATGTCTGATGGGCATCGTCAAAATAGATCTACTAGTAACACCAGCTGCTGTTTATCGAACGCCTCTTGTGATAGACTGACTGCTCTGTTAATAACCTCCCCACGTCTTGCCCTCTGAATGTGCCTTTTGCAGCACCTGCTAGCAATCTTTCCCCGCTTCTTGAATCTGAGCTGGCTTATGACTTACTTTGTACAGAAGTAGGGGGCCGAAGGGACAGGGTGCCAGTTCTAAGCCTAAGCCACTGCCGTGGGAAAAAGCTGGACAATGAGAGACCACAGCCAGTCAACTCACGTGGGCAGAGCCACTAGCCACCACACCCCTGACCACAGATGCCTGAGGGAGCCCGACAGAGGCCCCGAAGAACCACACAACTGAGCCTCGCCTAAATGACAGGCCTGCAGAATTGTGGGCTAAATAAATGGTGGTTGTCTTAAGCTACTGACTTTTGGGGTGATCTGTTTCCTAGCAGATCTGTTTCCTGGCTTTGGAGACAGACAAGTCTGATTTTGAGTCATGGCTCGATAGCCTCCCAGCTGTGTGACCTTGGGCAAGGTTTTCAACTGCCTCTGTTCAGATTTCTCATCTGTAAAATGGGTACAATGATAGTTACGGAATTTTGTTAAAGTAAATGGGATAATGCTTATGATGTATTAGCACAGTGCCTCTGGTGCACAATAAATCCTTAAACTCATGATCTATCCTAGGAGCTAGCAGCTGTTTGCCCATTTTCCAGATGAGGAGGCAGAGGCTCAGAAGGCTAACCTGATGATAATAGTGACCAAATATGGAGGGTCCACTGTGGCCTGAGATGGCTGTAAGCTACATCTTCCAGAATTAGAGTCACAGGATCTGTAGTTGCAGCACAGCCCGGGTGATCCCAGGTGAACAGACAGTCTGGTTGGGGTCAGGGTGGGGATAAGAGCCCACGTTCTCACCTCCTGGAGAGGGCATGATGACTGGGCCTTCAGCGCGTCCAGTGTTCTCTCAGGGAGGAGCTAAGCATGAGAACCGGAGAGCAGGAGAAGGTCAAGAAGATTCCAGGGAGGTGCCGCTTCATCTTCATCTCGGCTTTTAGGGAATGCTGACAGGGAAGGGGCCGTGACAGGTGTAATTCCCCAGTCACTTTTGCATTCTGCTTCCCACAATTGGGTCATCTGCTGCTGAGCCCCACGGGACACCTTGTCTAGACTCTCTCCCCGCCCCAGTCCAGACAAAGCCAGAACAGTGAATCATAGAATAAATAGGTCTTGGACTCTATGTTCTTCCAAAAGCCAGAACAATTCCATCCCAATTCTGACCACCAAAATTATACTTACACTCATGTACTTATATGGGACTTCTACCTCCTATCCCATTTCCCCTTCCCTCCCCCTTCTCTCATTACACGTGCACACACATGTCCACATGTGCACACTGGCATGATCTTCTACCAGAGTAGTATTTAGATTTAGGGTTTTCATCGTATATTTTATTTTTCTCTATATTATTTCTCACCGCCTGACATATTTTCTATTTGTTTATTATCTATCTTCTCGCACTATTATATAAGCTCCAAGAGGGATGATTTGTTTCTGATATAGCCTCAGTGCCTAGAACAGTGCCCAACACAGGGTGGGTACTAAAAAAATACTTGTTGCATGAGTGAATGAATGAGTGAATGAATGAATGAATGAAGTAGGTGGGGTGTTTGAGCGGGATTCAGTTTTGGGGAGGAGTGGCTGATGAGTGGAGAGTTAACATCTTGTGATTTCAAAGCACCTTTAACTTTTCAAATCATTCTATGGATGGTAATCTCACGGATGCTCACAACCTCTTAGGAAGTACTCAGACTGTGAAGTTGTTCCCACATGACAGATGAAGAAATTGAGACCCAGGCAGGCCGAGTGTCTAAGATTCTAGAATCTGTTAGTGGAAAGCGAAGACTAATTTCCATGTTCTCCTGGAGTGGAGATGAAGAGCCAGAGCATACAGATGGGAAGTGAAGGTGAAAACAGAAGCAGTTGATAAATGTACCACCATTTTTATTTTGTTGGTCATTTTTGTCCTGATCCCTCTCTTGCAGGCAAATACCAAGCCCCAAACTAACTTGCTCACAAGCCAAAGGTGGACCCTGTTGTCCAAAATGGGTTTTTTTTTGCACAAGACTTAAGAAGAGATTGTCTTCTGTCTGTGCTGTCACACAAATCAAGGTGATGTGTTTTGCTTTCTAGTAAACTCTTGGAATAATGACAACACCAGATATCTATTTAATTTTTCATATTTGAACAACTTTGAATGAAGTTTATTGACTTAAGCTATTTTTAGAAACACTATGAAGAATGTTCTTTCCGCCTTTCCTTGCCTTTGATGTTAAACCAAACTTCTTCCCTCCTCTACTTTCTTCATTAAGGATTAGTTTCAATCTCCACCGAAGTATTTATGGGAGCCTCAGCAGGAAGTGGGGAGTGGTGTTCTGACAATGTGGGGCCAGAGCATGGAGCTGACTGGGGCCTCTGCAAACTGGTTATGTGCCTAAGAACTTTTTAAAGAAAGCATACAGACCGACATACTGTGTTTCCTTCGGTTGACAATGTGCTAACACCTGTGGGTTCTTTAGGAACTGGGATATGGGAACTTTCTCTGTTTCCTTAGTGACATCCCACATCCATCTCTTCGATCCAAGGCTTAACTGTCTACCTGGAGAGCAGTGAGGTTTATCATGATGCTTGGATTATTTCGATTCAATTCAGTTCCTGTTGAGCAAAACGTGAAGGAGCACTCTAATTTGGCCAAGGAATAAGTTATTTAGAACAGTTAAATAACAGGGGCGCTGGGTGGCTCAGTTGTTAAGCGTCTGCCTTCGGCTCAGGTCATGGTCCCAGGGTCCTGGGATCGAGCCCCGCATCGGGCTCCCTGCTCCGTGAGAAGCCTGCTTCTCCCTCTTCCACTCCCACTGCTTGTGTTCCCTCTCTCGCTGTGTCTCTCTCTGTCAAATAAATAAAATCTTAAAAAAAAAAAGAACAGTTAAATAACAAAACAATGTGGTCTGTACCGCCCTTGCCCTCAGTAATAATTCTCAATGCTTAAAGTCCTGCCTGACTTATGTTTGTTAGGGGTTTGATGAATTTTTGTGGAATGAATGAAGGAAGGTGCTCAAGGCCAAGGGGCAGTACCCCATTTCAGGCCTTCTTAATGTGTCCCTGGGCCACCGCAATATTTTCCCAATGACATCCCAACCTCTTACCCTCTCCCACCCCCATCTAGTCTCCGCCTTACTGCCGCTGTGATCTTTATGAATTGAAAGTGTGCTTGTGTCATGCCCAAGCCTAAAACAAGCCTTATGGCAAGTGTAAAATACTTTAGCATTCCTCCATGACTCTTTAGTGCCGTCAGGATAAAGTTTATTATGTCATTCACTTATTCACTGAACTGGAGGCCTCCCAAGGCTGTTTTATGAATTGTGCTTGAATATCTCTAGTGACGGGGATCTTACTATGCACTCATCACATATTTAGGCAATTCTTTGGATGAAAGAGCCAGGACTGGACACTAGAACTCCTGTGTATTAGAGTT